>NC_142388.1:242500-530000 GCF_059441005.1 Hippichthys cyanospilos | reverse complement strand
GAGCGGGAAGCGCGCGGTCCGGGTCTCGCGGGATGAAGCGTGCCCCTCGGGCGAAAATCAAGCGGGTCAAAATAACGTATCTTTGATATTACTTTCACATTTGTTTGAAATGGTTTTCAATGATGTTAGCCGATGTTTTGTTTGGTGGGTCTCCAGCTATTCATTCGTTCATTTTTTTAATGGATGATGTTTTCGTGAAAACGGTTTTTGGGGTGTCTATTTCTTCTTGATGCGTTTTCACAAAACCGGCCCGATGACACCGAGATGAGTTTTGAGGAGGGAATTTGGCGAGTCCTTCCCAAGCAAGCTGTCCAATTTCATTTCCCGGCCGTCAAAAGGTTTATTTTTCAGGTCTATTTTCGCTAAGGTGAGAAGTTTTCCCGGCGCTGACGCGAGGGCCGCTCGAACGTTTTCCCGGGCCCACGGCGGCGGCGCTTGGAGGTTAGCCTCGCGGCCGCTAATTGAAATGCAGAATAAGATGAGCGGGGATCGATGGCCGACTCTGTTTATTTATGAAATCAATACGCTAAGTGTCCCTCGCGGGCGCGCCCGTGGCGCCGCGCCTTCCCACGGCTTAAGTCGGCGCTCGCGCTTTTATCTGGGGCGGCGCGTTTGACTTTGGGGTGGGGGGGGGCATTTGTCGCCGGCGCGGCTGTCATCCCGCAGGTGAGCGGACGTCATCCGTGTGGGAAAAGAATGTGACGTTGAACAGGCGCTGTATGCATCCCACCTTTGCATGGGCTCATTTTCCTCCAATCAAACGCTGACGTCCTTTCCTGAGATCTGTATCTTGAACACAAAAGTAAGTGCGCGTGAATTTCCTTTTCCCCAAAACAGGCTTAGCGTAATTCCCCAAATGTAGGACGCACGCTTAACCCTTTCGGCGCCACGGACGAGAATTCTGGTGGTTTTTTTATGAACGGTCGCCGAAACCCTGGACTTATCTGATACCGGGCGCCGTAGCGATACCGTAAATAATGCGGCAACAACCTCAGCTCAACCTCGACGGCAAATGTAGGAAAGGGCTCCTCAAATAAGGCCTCCGATTCCCACAACCGCTCCTCGAATTTTTCGCTTTCCCCTTTCAGTCTGCTGAGCAGGATGGCGCCGGAGGAGCGGCACCTGGCGTCCGGCTGCGCGTCCTACGTGAAGACGGAACCGTCCAGCCCGTCCTCCTCGTCCCTGTCCCTGGTGGACACGGGCAGCCGCCACAGCCCCGGCGCCAACTCGGACGGCGGCGGCGGCGGCGGCGGCTACCCGTGCCCCGGCGCCGGGCCCCGCGCCCCGGACTCGCCGCCCGCCTTCGGGCCGGACCTCTACCGGGCGGACGGCGCCGGCTTGGGCTGCGAGGGCTACGCGCTGGGGGGGGCGCCCAAGCGCCTGTGCCTGGTGTGCGGCGACGTGGCCTCGGGCTACCACTACGGCGTGGCCTCCTGCGAGGCCTGCAAGGCCTTCTTCAAAAGGACCATACAAGGTGAAGCGCTCGCCAAACTTTTCCCGCTGCGTCCTCAGGGGTTTTTCGCTGCTACTTTCTGGATGGGCATCGGTCCGCATTCTTGTATCGCGTTCTTACATTTGTGTTTGTTTGTTTTTTCCTCGTAATAATTCCGCTGTAATGACTAAAGTCCAACGGGGAGCGCGCCGGCGTTGCGGGACGGATGGGGCGTCCTTTAAATAAAGAGAGGGGACGCCGGTCACTCGCGGAAAGGAGACGGCTCTGACGGAACGCTAAGGAAGGATCGGGGGGGACGGGGGGGCGTCCGGCCCGAGCGCGCGGATAATGCGAGGCATCCGAGGAAAAGGAAGAGGGGTTAAGGGAGGCCTGTTCAAGTGCTCCAAATGTCCTCTGAGGAAATCAAGGTGGACGCCAGAGCTGATTAACTAAGAGGCTGCGACCGCAAGCCAATGCTTTTAAAGGCCCGCCCGCGCGCACCAAGATGTTTTCTTTGATAAGCGTAAAATGATGGAAGCAATGTGACCTCCTCTTTTCCAAGCGCTTGGCGCTCGCGATGGAGCTTCGTCAAGCACTTGTAACATTTTCTTGCTTTACAAACGCCATGGAAATGTAACGCATCACGGCGCACAAATCGATGACCGTAATTGCCCATAATCGGCCATACGCCTTTGCTGTATCACAGGAGTGTCAAAGTCATTTTGCCGCCGCTACGACTTCCTTCGTGGGTGTGAAACGGCCTCGGAGTAAAGGAGAGCTTGTTGATTTGTTGTCTGTGCGGATCGGGCCAATGACAAAAGTTGTTTTGGTGGGCAGGCAACATCGAGTACAGCTGCCCGGCCAGCAACCAGTGCGAGATCACCAAACGGAGACGCAAGTCGTGCCAAGCGTGTCGCTTCATGAAGTGTCTCAAAGTGGGCATGTTGAAAGAAGGTGAGACAAAAGCAAAAGTCGACACTCATTAGCTTGACAACTACCGTAATTCCCCAAATATAAGACGCATCCGTGTATGGCGCGCCGCCTTAATTGACGCTTCCTATATCCAAAGTAATCCGATAGCTGTTGGCCCAACGGAGTGGAAAGGGACTTCGCCATCGCGGAACGTGGGCCCGCTCCCCCCGATTTTGGCACGTCCAGAAATGGGCGTGTCCGCACGCGGTCACGCCCGACCGCGCCGAGCGGCGGCGGGTCGACGTCCGCCGGACCGCTCCTCGGTCGCGGGTGGCAACGGCTGACTCCGCCTGACTCCGCCCTCCTCAACGCAAGACGCGAATGCTGTCAGCGTTCTGTTTTTTTTGTTTTTTGACATGGGCTTTAACGTCCTAATTAAATCCAGGCGGATTTCAAAGAAGAAGAAGTCAATTTGCCCGGCGTATTGATCGCCGCGTTAGGCGGCGGGCCCTTCTGGATTTAGCTTCAATCTGCCAGGCAGAAAATGATGTCAGTGTGTTTGCTGGGAACGAGGAGGTCCCCCGTGGGGCCCCGCCCCTCGCCGCCGCCGCCACCGCCACCGCCGCCGCCGCCTAATTAGGTTAGTGGATAGTCGGTGTCAGGAAAACGAAAGAGCATCCTAATCGCCTTCCTTTTTGTGTTCCGGGGAACGGCGAAGGAATGCGGACAAATTGCTGGCAATTCTCACATGGCTCCTTTCCACTCAGCAAGTCAGCAACAGCCGCACGCTCAAACAATCGCAAAAACTAAAATCCTAGTCAAAGGAGAAAGATGGATTCGGCGCAATGCAATAAATATAGCCATTGACTTATAAACGCGTATAAAAAACATATACTTGGATGTAGTATTACTGACTGCCACAGTTTACTGAAGAGGCCCCCAACCGCCATTCCGGGTCCGGTACCGCTTCATGGATCTACTGGTACCGGGCCGCATGGGAAGCACCCCAAATAATGATGTTTTGAAGCTGAATCGGTTTATCATTTAACGATCGATTCATTTGTGTTTTGTTTGGCTTGATCTTTGTTTTTTGGCGCCGCCTCTGGCCGCTGTTAATACTACGTTTTGTAGTGAGGAAGGACGATGCAGCAGGTTGAGGGCCCCTGGTTCACGGTATTCATTAGAATTAAAAAACATTTGTTTAGCGTTTTTTTCTGTTATATTTCTCAGCTTGTGTTCCCATGATGATTGTTTTTGTTTTGTTTTGCAGGCGTACGTCTAGACAGGGTGAGAGGAGGTCGCCAGAAATACAAACGGAGAATGGACTCGGAAAACGGCGGCTACCTCGGTCTCGCCATCCCGCCGCCGGCCAAAAAACCATGTAAGTTGACCTTATTCTGTTTTGTTGTTGGTCAACTTCTTATTTGCGGAACATAGTTATGGGTTTTTTTTGGGAGGGGGGCGTTACAAAAGTCTGATAACTCAATGCTAAGCTACAATGTCAAATGCCACAGACAGGCTAATGATATCAGCCCCAGATGTTATCTCCGAAACGGAATGATGTGTAGTGACATATGTCACTTTTCATAGATAATACGAAACATTAAATAAAATGTGTATAAATACATACACAATCAGGTATGGGCCGGAAAGTAAAAAGCGGAGCAGAAGAAAGGAACAAAGCAGACACGTTGAAGCTAAACGCTCAAAGTAACAAGTCGCTTTTTACCAAAAATGATATCCAGTAAGTGGTTGCGATACGAAGATGATGGCGGACGCCACATGTAAGTTCCCGCCCGTAAAATGAGCGTCGATGCGTACATGCTCAATCTAAATATCATTCAATAAAAATAAGTCAATGAAATGAGTGAATCGGAGGGAGGATTGCAGCAGCGTTCCAAATGGATCCGTCCCGCGTGTGCGCAGTGACCAAGATCGTGTCGCACCTGCTGGCGGTGGAGCCGGAGAAAATCTACGCCATGCCCGACCCCGGCGTGCCCGACGGCGACATCAAGGCCTTGACCACCTTGTGCGATCTGGCCGATCGCGAGCTGGTGGTCATCATCGGTTGGGCCAAGCATATCCCAGGTACCTGCGGCTGCTCCAAAATGCGGCCCTCATAAGCTGTTGACATTTAGGCCGGTCCCGCCAGATGATTTTGTCACGTCGAGTATAAAAGACAGAAAAGAATGATACATTTGAAGTCGTTTTCAAGTTGTACAAATACAAACCGGGATTTTCTTGTTCTGGCCCAATTGGGAATGGATTTGGTTTGCCGCCCCTGTATAACCCCCGGGTTGTATTGTTGTACATTTTTGCACTCGCTCCATTTTGCACACTTTATTCATTCAGACTTCAAAAGTCAACCGACTAATCGATAACCGATTAGATATTATTGCGATTCCTCCTCGTCTTTGGAGCCAGAGCCCCTCCCCCCTCTGCCGGCGGGTCCCCTCGTCTCATTATCGCCAGGCCGCTTTTATTGGGCCCATTAGGGCCCTTTGGAGGCCCGCAATGACGGCAAATGAATCGGGCCAAGCGCTGTCTGTTTTGCCAGCGGCCCGGCCGCCCGTCTCCCCGCCGCTCCGTCACGCGCGCCGCCTTTCCCTTCTGCTTTTGCTCACTGCCTCGCTTTGAAAGAATTTCTCGTCAGAAGTTTCCGACGAAAAGGTTTCCACTCTTCTTGCTTAATGGTATCTTAATTCCCCAAATACAAGATGGAGACCTTCCCCCCATAACTATGGGTGCCATCTATAAACGCTAACAAAAAATCCAAGGGAGTTTTCCCGCAGTTCCCCAGATATGAGGCGCACCCTCAATTTTGACAATTCTAAGACACACCAACACTTTGGCAACAATGTCAAAACAATAGCAAAGCACGATCCTCTGGGTTTTCACAATATTCCTGCGTGTGAACGGGGACGGACTCGGACGTCGGTGCTTATTTCTGAGATCTATTTACTATGTGTATTTTCTGCCAGGAGTCATTTTTGACTTCATACTTGGGGCTGCAAGGGGCCACTGAAGGGGAAAAAACAACACGGCAGCCAAACATTGAAAGGAGGTTAGGGTGCGCGCGGCTTGTGGCGTTTGGTCAAATTAGCATGAAATCAGTTAGCGCAAATATTGATATTCCATCATGCCGCGTTTCTCCGCAACACTTCACTTGAGCACCTCTGGGCGACGCGCCTCCCGCTTCGGGGAGGGGTGGCAGACACCCCCCCCCCCCCCCTCCCCTCCCCCGGTAAAGCAGGCCCCAATTGCGTCCCTTCACCAAACCGAAAGAAAAGGAGCTGCGTGACCGGGGTTACTTAAAGGACACTTTCAATGTCCCTTCTGCCATATTCTTTTGGAGAAATAACATCTAGGAAGCGCATATTTTAGAATACCGCACCAACACAACAGTAACACGCCCGTTGGCAATCACCAGTTTGGAGGGTGCCCCCCGGTGGCGATTGAAATAGCAGTTCAAACTCCAAACGGATACTTTGGTAACTTGGAGCTTTTGCGGCCCCTCGCCGAGGCTTTTGTTTTCTTGCGAAGCTGTCTTTTGGGGCTCAAGTGTCGAATCCCCGACCTGGCCCGCAGTACAGTATTTACATCGCCCCCCTCGCTCCCCGGCCCCCAAGCTAACGGCGCGGCGGATGTCCTCCATCAGCCGTCTGTTTGTCAGATGTCGGGCTGGCCGGGATCGATGGCCCTTTCGCATCTGCTGGACTGATTACAATCTGCTAATCAATGCCCCCACCCCCCACCCCCAATTTCTCTATTTGCTTGATAAGAAGCACGGCGTTGGTCCTCCTATTTAAGCCACAATCAGCCATCCAATCAGCCTGCTGTTCATCAGATGGGAGCCAGGGCTATTGTGCTTGCTTTCTTACCTTTTTTTTTTTTTTTTTTTTTTTAATCGGGTGACTTGACGGCCGTCCCCAAGCTCTTAAAGCGTCCCGACAGCACCACCCATCACCCAAAGTCAGCTCCAAATTCAATGTTCTTCCATTAAAATTTAAATATATGACGACTTTTGTCATGACGATGAGCATCCAGGTCCCGGAAGTCCACAGTCGTCCTTTTTTTCTTTTTCTTTTTCGGTCCAGGCTTCTCCAGCCTGGCGCTGGCCGACCAGATGAGCCTCCTGCAGAGCGCCTGGATGGAGATCCTGGTGCTGAGCATGGTGTTCCGCTCGCTGCCCTGCGAGCGGGAGATCGTTTACGCCGAGGACTACGCGCTGGACGAGGAGCAGGCCCGCGCCTCGGGCCTGCTGGACCTGCACGCGGCTCTCCTGCCGCTGCTGCGCCGCTTCAAGAAGCTTCGCGTGGACAAGGAGGAGTTCGTCACGCTCAAGGCCATCGCGCTGGCCAACTCGGGTCAGTGTCCGCTTTCTCCTCTTCTCTATTCCTTTGCGCCCGCGTTCTGTGACGGGCTTCGAACCTTTCGTTTGCTTCCGTGCGACGCGCTTGCGTCTTTCAAATTGAAAACGAAACAAAGCAAAAAAAGCGTTTTTCTGCTTCCGTCACTTCCCGTTACGGTTCGCAGAGTGGCTTCGTCTGGCGGTCGTTTTTTTTGGCTCTGCGGCGGGGTTGTCCAAACTATGGCCCGGGGACCGATTGCGGCCCACCGGTCGACATGCCGGTTTTGTTCCTCTCGTCGATCTTCCGAAGCGTTTCGGTTTCGCTTTTTACTTTCTGGCTCAATTATTTGACTTTTTTCGATGTTGTTTCGGGCGTAGTGATAAGACTTTTTAGGAGGCATTTTTTTTAGCAGGCATTTTTTTTAGCAGGCATTGTTCCGCGGGTCCCGCGGACGAAATGTCACGGTAACGAAAATGAGAGGCGGCCTAAAAGATCAAAAACAAACGTTGTGGACAAAATTGTAGAAAATGTTTATAAGTGGTCAGGTTTTGCAGGATAAAAGAGTGAATGGACAACGATTAAAAAAAAAACCACGCAATGGTCTGAATTTATGTCAAAAACCATGCATCTAGGACGCAGGCGAACGAGAGCACCGCTACAGCTATCATGTCAGGTGATCAAATCAAATAAACACATTGAGTGTCGGCGCACTTCAAACGGATCTTTGACTTTCGACGTCTCGCGTCGTTAATGAATTCATGTAAACGTCATTACGTTCCATGCGATGTATTGCCGCGCGTATGTCCCGATTTCCACGAGGTTTTCCCTTTTTCCTTTCTGTTGTCCTTTCAATACAATTCAATGGACTTAAACGCGGACGGTGATTCAGGCCGTTTCGTCGATCGCCGTATCAATAATGAGTTCGTAGCATAAGCAAAATATACTTTACGGCGCGCTACGTTAGCTATCGCTCTGGAAATCTAGAGCAAGTCGGTGACCAATTAAAGCAAAGAAAGAAATGAAAACTCAAACTGTCTGCGGCGTGGCCTCGCTGAAGGGTACCGAGATAAGACGGGACAAAAAGGTCGACGGGGAAGGGAGGGGGCCGCTTTTAATTTAAGGCCGTCCGGCCGCCGCGTCTGCTTCTTTCCGTCTCGGCGAGAGCGGCTGTCACGGGCCGGCCCGCATATGTTTGCCGTTTCATTAGGAAAACGGGGCCCGTCAATAAAATGCGTTAAGTGGAGCAGAATGGCCGCCGCTGGCGTCGACGCTTTGCTTTTCACTCGGCGCGGCGGCCGATCGATCGTGACGACGACGACGACGCGCTCCTTTCTCCCGCCCGACTGAGAAACGGCAAAAAGTGCTGAGCGCGCAGCCGACCGTCGGCCTCAGCGCTTTTTCTGCTCGGATCGCCGTCATGCCGGATGTTAGCGTGGCAGCTGTTTCGTATTTCGGCCTGTTTTTCTTTCCTTTGTTTGGTTAAGTTGCCATACTCTGTAACGTAACCCAACCCTACTATGGAACGCTTACCGTATTTTCCGCACGGTCCACCGGATCATAAGGCGCCCTTTCAATGAATGCGCCGCGTTATAAGGCGCATGGAGAAGAAGCTAGAGTAGTGGCCGGGCTTGCATTATGCATGCAGTAGATGGAACAACAAAACAATCAGATAAGTCAGTCAAACTTTATTATTGGAGAATCAGAAAAGAAGAAGAAATGCTGTTTTCATCCGTATTGCGCACTGCATTATAGGGTGCAAAGAATAGAAGCTACAGTCGTGGCTGGGGTTGCGCTATGCATCCGCTAGATAAAATCATGGTATATATTTATATAACTTTGAAATAGCAACTTCAAATTCATTATTCTTTTTTAAAATTGTCCAGTATAGTACACCACTGTTAATCGTCAAGAAGTTTTTCATTTATTGAAAAATTTCAGCTCATTTTTTCTGTTGGCGTGTTAGCATTTGTTGGTTTCTCATTCGAACTCGTACGTGACTACATGACGTTAGTGTGGCATATCAACTTTACTCTGCTAATCTCTTGACCAGTCGGTAGCAAAGCCGACGTTAGCACGTTAGCATTTTTGGAAAAACATCTGACGACAGAGCTCGCGAGGTAAATTCCTTCGCGACCTGCCTCGGCGGCTTCAGTTCCCTGGGAATGGCATGTTAGCATAGCGACCCTTAGCATAGCATTGTTGCTAGTTGCGGCACGCGGGGGAGTGGGAAGCGGCGGCAACGGGAGAAACGCGAGAGAGGAAGCCAGAGTTGACCGGGGCGGCAATGGCCCGTTTGAAGGCGGCCCACCTAATCTTTCTGGCGGGCCTTTGCGGGTTCCCCCTCGCGCGGGAGAGTGTGCGCGACAGCTGAGGAAATTCACGGCCATTGATCTGGCAATTAGCGGCGTATCGACCGGATCGACGGCGGGCCGCTGACGGATTACTCGGAAATTGTTCCTTCAAAGTTAGCTTTGTATTCCGCCCCGAGCCGAGCCTCCCGCTCCACACACGCACACGCACACGCACGCGCGGGCCGGCAAACGGGGATCAGAGGAGTATTAACATGAAGGTTTCCGACGAAGAGCGCGCCGACACATGTGCGGTCCGCATAGCCCAGTTAATTTCCCAAGATAGAAAGGTAATTTACACAGAAGGCGACTGGTAAAAGAGACTTCATCAGTCAGTTTGGAACGTAATTAGCCCGGCGTGTTCCCACTCCGTCTCCTCGTGGGCTCATGTTTTTACCACATGTTTGCCTTTAGTATCCGTCAGCTTGAGGCGACCTAGACCGTTTCATAAACAGCCAGTCGGAAGGAAGACACCTCGCTTTTACTCACGAGGAGGGTGGACGCCTTTACAGATCTTCCGCCGTTCCGTTTTCACTTTCTGTCCGCCCCTCTTTCACCCGTTGGGGTCGGCCCTAGTTGCAAAACCACTCGCCGCCTTCCAAGGTTAGAGGAGACATTATGGCAGCGAGGTTGTCCGCTTGTGATGGTGGCGGATGTAGATACGAGTCCTTACACTATCAGTCCGCGTAATCGCTGCTATCATCTTTCCCAAGAACATGGCGTTCCACGCTGCGATGAGGTCGTGGTGCCTGTGTCAAATACTTGAGAGGATCGCTGCTTTTAACCAAGAGTGTCATCTAAAGCAGGGGGTCCGTGGCCTGACTGCAGGGGGTCTGTGAAATCATTTTCCCATTAACCCTTTATTAGGCTGTCGGAACGTTGCGCAGCGTCCCTGTTTGGCCAAGTTTATAATTGTGCATATATGCCAAAAGACCGCACTTAATCAATGAGTCAAATGGATCACCTTTTCATCTTCTCTAACCGGCGCACACGGCTCCATCCTAACTTGGACACGAGCCTCTGGGTTTTCGTAACATTACCGCGCGTGAAGGAGGACGCACTCCGACGTCGGCTCGGTCCGCCCCTTTCTTTTATTGAAATGAATGCCGTAACAACCTCAAACGCGCTTAAAAAAAAGCCGACAATTTTTGCTCTAGATACCAGAAAAACAGAAGCAGAAAATAACAATCGCACCGCGCTTTTTATTCTCCTATTCTACCTAGTGTCGGTATTTATTTGCTACGCACCGGTGGAAGCAGCACTCCTAATTTTGTTGTCTGCCGGCTCTCCGTCGTCAAGAAAGGCATTCCGGTCCACTGTATTGTTGGCACTGGAAATGGAATTTTCAAAAAGCGTACGTGGATTCTTTTTCCACCGCCGCTACGGAAACGACGGCCGGCGTCCAGCCCGAGCGGCGCTGGCGAATGCAGGGAGCGCACGCGCGCGGCATTGCTCGGAGGAATAAGTCTTTGGGCCGGTCCCGCTCTCCCGAGGAGGAGCCTCGTCAGCCGCCAGCAAGTGGCGGGTGCGCGCCTCGTGTAACTTGCCCTTTGTCCCGCCCCCCCTCCCCTCCGCCACCCCTCCCACCTCAGACTCCATGCACATAGAGAACCTGGAGGCGGTCCAGCGGCTGCAGGATTCCCTCCACGAGGCCCTGCAGGACTTTGAGGGCTGCCGGCACCCGGAGGACCCGCGGCGGGCGGGCAAGCTGCTGATGACGCTGCCGCTGCTGCGCCAGACGGCCGCCAAGGCGCTGCAGCACTTCTACAGCGTCAAGATGCAGGGCAAGGTGCCCATGCACAAACTCTTCCTGGAGATGCTGGAGGCCAAGGCTTGACGGCGGCCGGGAAGGGAGGGGAGCGGCGGGGAGCGCGGGCGGGGAGCGCGGGCGGGGAGCGCGGGCGGGGAGCGCGGGCGGGGAGCGCGGGCGGCTCCCGCCGACGCCTCGGGCCCGACAGGACAAGCTTTTTCCTCCTGGGATGTGTATATATCACATGTACAGAAAGGACTCCGGTGAGGTCTTGTTAGAAGCGCCCCCCACCCCACCCCCCCACGCGCACACAAAAAATGTCTTTTTCTTTCCTATTTTGGAATCTCAGCAATAGTCCGCGTGCTCTACTGTCTAATACTTGTCTCGCCTTCCCTGTGGAAATTGCACTGTCCCGTTCATCTGCCAGGTGTTGCCCGAATTTTTTTCTTTCCTTTTCTTTAAATCTCATTCCCGAATAAAATTATTTCTTCCCCCCCTTAAAATTTGATGCACAGCACCCCGATGGACTAGCTAGCAATACAGTGTGTGTGTGTGAGAGAGAGAGATTTTGTCCTATTCCAATTCTACGGTATCAAATGGTACGGTATCAAAACGACCCGACAAACGAGATCCAACACGATTGTCATCACTTGGGGCAAAAGAGCGAGAGAGTGTGTGAAAGTGGGGGTGTACGTCTGTGTGAATGAGTGTGTGCTTGTGTGTGAGTGAAGGGCTTTTTTCCCCCTAAATTTGCAAAAGAAATACGGGGTGTTGCGTGTAAAATTTGGAGCGAGCTTGTGAGGAGAAAATGCGTGACGGGCCACTTTTTGAAAGTGGAGCCTGCGGGGCCCATCCATGTGCAATAAGCATCATCATCACGTATGTTGCGAGGCCCATCAAAGCCCCAAAGGTGTATCTCGGGAGTTCAGATGTCGCCTCAATCCGATCTACTGACGCCCCGTTAATGTGACCTGGTAGCTCTGCAATAAAGACACTTCTTGTGTCCCGATGTCATAAGAAATGTTCTTCCTGACTTTGTTTTTACAAAGCAAGCGTTGGAATTTGCCTGGGAAGGGGAGGATTTGTATTTTTTTAAAGCGACATTTTTTAAAGCACGCCCCAGAAGGTGGCGCTGCGCTCCAGGTTTGCAAGGACCGTGGCTGGCCTTGGTGCCCCCCCCAGGAACCCACTTTTAACGACTCCCTTTCTCGTGAGGTTTTCGTCATTGGCGACAATTCCGATTAATTGGATGTAGAAGAAGAAGCAGGAGCGCCTTTTTTTTTTTTTTTAATTTGTTTCTGGAAAGCGTTATCTGGCACCCGGGCTCACTTGACCTTGTTTATGAGCGGAATGAAGTCTCTCGTGGCCGACGTGTCGCGGATGAAGAAGATCCCATTTTCAAAAAGGCCCATACAGAATTTCGACGGTAGTGATTATAGAATATAATAGAGATAATAAAAGAAAGAAAAAAACCAAATCAATTTACCTTTTAAGGTGAGAAAAGGGAGCCAGATGCAGCCCCACGTATCATATTTTTGCCCCTGCAAAAGCCCCTCATATGCGTTTAAATAACGCTGCAACTAAGTTACAAATAGAAGAAATGATTCTTGACTCGTCATTCGAAATCTAACGATCCACTACTTTGTTGCGCTGACGTAATATCGCCACGGAAGCAATATAACATTTATTTGGTTCGATTGTCATAAAGGCCCGCTGGTCTTTTTCTACTTTGACACTTTTTGGTGCTGTGGCTTTACCTTGCTTCATTGATGTTTTTGTTTTGTTTTTTGTGCTTGGGGGTGTTGTAAGCGGGCCACGCGGGTCCCCTGGGATGGGCTGCCACAGAAATCCACTGACATCATGTGCGTGAACTGAGTGGTACATTTTTTCGCAGGGGAGAAGGAAGCTGCGTTTGGCCCGTCTCGTTTGTGCTGATTTCCATAAAACGAGGAGGAAGCCGCTCGGGGAAAGGGACCGGGCCAGGTTTGCGTGCGGGTGCGTCTGCGTATTTGCGTGTTCGCGCTTCACTCTGGCAATCCGGCCGCAGTTGTCACTTCGGTGCGGGCTTCTATTTAGTCGGAGCGCTCCTATTAAAAACCAAGATGCCGTCGCCGTTCGATTCAGACAACCTTGAACATTAAAAAAAAACAACAACAACAAACAGGAAGGAAGACAACTAGCTTTTTCTCGCGAGGAGAGTGGACAGGAACCCGCACCTTCCCAGATGTCCTTCCGGTCTAACTGCAAATGTCGTCAAATCAAGTCAGGTTTATTTCTATAGCCCACATCTAGGGGGTCTTCTGGAGACATCAGAACGTTGTGCGTGTGAACGAGGAGGGACTCGGGCGATGGTTCAGTCTGCTCACTTCTTTTCTTGAAAATGATGCCGTAAGAACCTCAGCTAACGTCGCCTTTTGCGGCTGACGGATCAATCTTCCTCAAATGGAGTTGAATAATAACAAAGAAATCGAATATTTAAGTTACCCCCTTATAGGACACGCCCATACATTTGGCCTTCATTTATGGGAAAAAAAGTGTGTCTTATATTTGGGGAATTAGGGTCATTCCCTTTAAAATGAGGGGTCCAAGTGTCTTTCTCATGCGTGACGTTAACCAAATTTGTTTCAGGTGGCCGCGCGCTCACCCAGCCCTGTCACGCTCTCCTCTCGAACCTCTGCTACCTAGCTGGGGGGGGGGGGGTCACGACAACGGTGCGCTGTCAAGATGGTGTCGCCTCCTGTCTCGGGAGGGGGGGGTCATCATTCAGCGAGCCCGTCCTCCGAAAAGCGCTTGTAAAGTGTCAGTCGGTCTTAGCCGGAGCGGACGCGAGCGGAGGAGATAGGTAACCATCAATATGCCTCCCCGGGAAATTGAAGCGGGCCGTGATTTATGGCTTCCGCGTCCAGCGCCGCACACGTGCTGAATCTACTCTTTTGCTATTTATTTATTTTCCTCCGCCGGCAGGCTCAAGGACAGGTCGGGGTGCCTTTCCCCCGGATGCGTGACGGACGGCTCCGATGGAAAAGACTTTCGGCAATGAAGGGGGCGCCCTCTGCAGGCGGCACGTCGAAAGTTCAGGTAAATTGCGGCAATTTCCCACTATAAGGCGCCAACGAGAATTGAACGGAAAATCGATTTTTTGTCATGTCGCGCTGGATCGTAGCTGCGGGTTGTAACATCAGATGTTTACGCGCAAAGATGATACGTGGAAGTATTTTTAAGGTGATCTAGAACATTCCTAGAAGGAAAACAATAGACTTTGGATTCTGACTTTGGATGGTAAATGGAAGTTTTTCCCATTGTTGTTTTTATTTAAAACACTATTTTCAAACAGCCTGGTTCATTATAAGAGCGGCGACGACTGTTTGAATACTGCACCAGCACAGCAGTAACATGCCTGGTTGAAAGCCTAGCTGAAATTATTGGTGGAGATCGCCCCAGGTGTCTCATTAAAAAAAAAAAAATGCAGATCCGCCACAGGTTGCAACGTCATGGAGCATTAGCTTGTGAGCACCCCGTGATTCTCCCGGTTTTACGTGAGCAGCGCTTGCGTGGAAAAGCGGGGCTTTGGCAAAACAAGAGCGTGACA
Source organism: Hippichthys cyanospilos (assembly GCF_059441005.1). Taxonomy (NCBI): domain Eukaryota; kingdom Metazoa; phylum Chordata; class Actinopteri; order Syngnathiformes; family Syngnathidae; genus Hippichthys; species Hippichthys cyanospilos. The sequence continues at coordinate 515,617 of NC_142388.1, read as the reverse complement.
CACTTTGGAGAAAGGGAGGTGTCTCATTTGCATCGCGGGCTTTTGAAAACGGAGCGCTGGGGGGGGTCCCCCGAGACAAGTCTGGTCTGGTCCCGACAACCGCCTTAAGCCCAGGAGACCGCGGCGAGTACCGAGATTTTCTGACTTGGGATTCTGATCGCTCCTCCAATAGCCAAGAAAAATGACAGCTATTTTACAACAGCAACTCTACCGTCGCCAGAATTCCCCAAATATAAGAAAGTATGGGTGCGTCCTATAAACGCCGACTTCGAACATGGTTCCTTTCTTTTTAATTGAACGCTTTTTGAGGAAGATCTGGCAGTGGCGTGGCCGCGTTTTGACGCGCAGGTGTGCATTTTGGGGCCTTTGATGGATGCAATTTGATGCATTCCCGCGTTGGAGCGGGTGGGCCGGCCGGCGATAACAAACAGGCTGGGTTGCGCAAGGAGAGGCGGCTCCCTCATTTTTTTCACACAGGCGGGATGGCGGGAAGCCATTTGTTTCACGCAGACACAATTTTCATATTTAATGAGCGTGACTCGGATACAATTACTGTAATTAGTCAAAGCTCGGTCGCCGGCGCCATTATTAGCGCCTCTTATTAATGATGTTGCACGTGTGGAGCCGGCAGGGTAATTGGGGGCGCGCCGAGCTGCGGGAACCCCAAGGGGGGCGGGCCCGCCCGCCCGCCCGCCCGCCCGCCCGCCTGCCGGCCTGGGGATCCCCGCAGCCGCGTGCGCCGCCGCAGTTTGCAGCAATGAGCTTCGCTTGGCTCATCCAGATTCGATTCAGGGCGCGCCGATGAGAGGTTTTGCAAACCAGTGTCAAACTTCCTCCTCCGAACGCAACATGGCCTGCCGCTCGGGGCGCACGCCCGGCGGGCTAGTGGGGGGGGGGGGGCCGAAAAAATAAAATAACTTGATCGCCTTGTAAATTCTTCAAATTTACCTCTGCGTTTCAATTAGAAATGTATTTTTTACAAACAATTTAAAGGCTGGTAGCCTTCCACTGGGTTTGATAGTTAGTCCACTCTGTGGAGTTCAATTGAAAGGCAAGTGGTGTTCCACAAGGTTCAATACTAACCCCTCTGAAAAATTGCTTTATGCCAATACAAGGAGGAAGGACTTATGGTTTTTCATTTGGTCGTTTTCCATGCTGGTCTTTTCCTCTAAAATATTTAATTATATCGTATTCTCTGATGCGCACTTTAAAGTATTCCCGTTTTTGCAGAAACTACGTACAGTATGTTCAAAAGTCCAGACCCCCAATCCTCGGTACAGAATATTTGCCTCGATGGCTACAACTAAATGTATTAACTGCTAATCAATTCTTTGAGCTCATTAAGTACTAGAGTAGTTCAATACTTTAGTTCCTAAAGTCCCTTACCTAAAGTCATGAATGACTTTAGTATTTAATCTCCTAAAGTAATATGTTTCTTTGCACTTAATCACCTACATTGATTTCAGTACATTATTACCTTAAGCAACGGATGACTTTGTGAATCAATGACTAATTGTTTTTCGGGGTACTTAGTAAGCTAGAGTCATCGATTATTGTAGTTCTTAATTAGTGGCCGAAAGAAATTGATTGTTTTGGTACTCAATAACCTAAAGTAGTTGATTACTCCTGTTACCTAATTACCCAAGTATTTAATTTGGCATTGGATGAGTTAATCCATTTTTTATAGTGATCAGCAGTGGCTTAGGTCGCTTGTTTTGTGGGGTTTTTTTCGGTCCAGCCCTGAACACGAGTCTAACAACCGCGCAGGGCCCTTTTTTTCGGTTTGTGGTTGTTCCCCGGAGGCCGCTATAGCGTTCGCGCTGGCCAATTAATCGGGCGCGCGAGTCTTTTGCCCCACGTACCCGAAAAGTTGCTTCGTCAGCTGGCGTTGGCGCAAACTTTGAATGTCCGTCAATTCATCCTCGCGGACGTTGAAGGATGACGCCGCAGCGTGTGACATTTGCTTCATCTCGCCGTCCTTATTAAAGCAAAGAGCACGTGGAAAAAGTTGCAAAGCGCCGGGGAAGAAGGCACCAAACCTGACCTCCCGTCTTTGATCCAATTAGCAGGCCCGGGCCTCATGACCGGCAATTACCTTGTGGGACACGTCCAGTTCTCCGTCTTGAGAGCCCGTTTTAAGGGTCGGCGTCTCACCTGGGATTCGACGGCACTTTTAGCGGCTATTGTTTCAGTCTGAAAAAGGGCGGCCTCTCAGCTTGCCATTCAAGAACCACTGAATCCCGGGTCCGGTCCGGTCCGGTCCGGTCCGGCCCGCTGTTTATCGGAAACCACACAGCAGATTGAAATTGGAGACCTTTGCGTGGGCTGCTCCCGCCTTTAATTTGGAGCACTTTGAGGAATCAATTAATATTCCCCTCCATCCGTCCCTTGGCGCTCAAGGTCTTTTTTTTGTACAAAGCTTGTCATTAATAAAAGCAGACATTCAATTAGCCGGCAAAGCTTGAGTGCCAGTTTTGTCATAACGCTTTTTCCGTTGCTTTGTCGGCGCTGGCAAAAAGCGGACCCGTTGCATTCACCTCATCGTCCCCACCTTCCGGACTCTCGCTAATTCCTACAAATTAGGATGATTAATCAATCGGAGCAGGTCAACTCATGGGCTTGGATTTCGAAAGGCGCGTTCCGTTTCAGAACATTGGGGGTAAAATGCGAAATTTGCCTTTTCTCATCCATCTACTCTTGTGTTCGGCAACATTTCGACACTTGTGACGCCTTATTGGTCCGGCCCACTCGGGAATGGATTTTCCTCGATGCGGCCCGCAAACGCCAATGAGTTTGAGCGATACCATCTGATAGTTTTCTTTGGGGCCGATATCGGACTGATATCGATTACCGATCGGGACGGCCCTAAAACCTAAGCGCCAAAGTGCAGCGTAGGTGTCGAAAAACGGTTTTGTTTGAACATTTAACGTTCCGTGGTACTCATTTTTCATGAAGATGCTGACGCAGCACTTTGTGCGACGCCCTTTGACGCGCTCCGTCCTTTGCCGTCCTTTGACGCGCTCCGTCCTGTCGGGCCAGCGTCACCCGCGCTCCGAACGGATCCGGCGCCGGCCTTCTCCCCCGACCCGGAGCCGCCCCGGCCGCCAAAACGAACTTCTCGAATGTCGTCGGGCCTTCAAACAATATTCTGAAAGCAAAGTCGAGCGAAAAGGGGCGGGGGGGGGAGATCAATCCGCGTCACTTTTCTCCTCGCCGGGTTATGGGAAAATTGATTTGCCAAACAAAGCATTTTGGACTCGTTGGCGATCCATTAGCCTCCATTGAGCATTTTGTTTAACATCGGATTTTCATCACAGAGAAAATGCAGCGTCCTCAATACGGTGAGCCGGGGCTTTACCATTTCCCGTTTCTTTGTTCTTGCTCGGAAAGTGCTGACCGACAATCGGGAGGGAGGAAGGTCGCCTTTCAAACCCGAGGAAAATATTAGGGGAGGGGTCGGCGCCGGAAGAGTGTTCTTCGTTATGAATCCAAACATAACGACGGCTCGGATTCCCGACTTGCGGGTACGCCCCGAAAAATGACATTATCGAGTCAAAGTTATTTTATATTGGCAACTTAACAACAAATTTGACCAGGCCGTGACATTATTTCAATTTCTTTTCCCGGAGTTCCCGGGCGGGCGCGACTATCGCTTTGCGCCCCTCACGCTGTTTCCAGCTAGCGCTAAGGGGTTCGCTCTGGCCCCGCCCCCCCGATAATGTATCACGCCTCCCTCAAGGCCGGGCCCCCTCGACCTTGTCTCATTCGCCGAGGGCGTCTTAAGCCAAAGAACCCCGATCCCGAGTAGCCCGCTCCTCCGTCTTTTAACACCCCTTTAATGTCATGCGTGAAATATGGAGTCATTAGGCGATATTAAAACACTGCTGACAAACTAATTAACGAGGGACATTAAACAGGGCGGCCTTGATTAATCCGCTTTAAAGAATAAAACGAATACGCATTTACCGCTAGTCTTAAATTGGGAGAAATCACTCCGGTGTGTATCGGACCTCAAGGGCAAGCGAAAGTCGGCGGTCCCCCTTTACCCCCAGAAGTTCTTTTTGTGGGTATTTGCACTTAAGCGGAAGTCAAGCAAGTTGACGTTTCGATGTTGTCCGTTGCACACCACGTGTGTGTATGTATGTGTACAAAACATCAGATATGGAAAATCCTCCCAAAGATGGCTGCTTTTTTAGCAGCCAATCAAATCGGCCGGCCACTTAGTTGGTTTCACTTTTTTTTTAATTTGTTTCAGGCACCGTTTTTTTATGTTTTAGACTAAAATGTAACCTGTATAAACGCCGTAAAAAAAGGATTAACAGTCGTTGATTTGTATTGCATTTTTCTTTTTTAATGTAAAAAAGGATCCAGGTTTAGGTATGTTGTTGCGAACATGTTTCCCTTTCATAGGGGGGGTTGGCAAAATATAATTGAGAAGCGCTGGTGCAAGGTACACGGAGTGACGTAAAAAAAACTGTCACAAACTGACACCACCACCAGTCATATTTTCAGTACACACATGTTCACGTCATTAGATGATAATCTCATCTACTACGCAGGAAAATTTGACAATTATGATCGTGGCTGTAATGCTGAACATTGCTGTCGTATTTGTTGCTTGATCGTTCGGGATGGATGGATGAGACGCCGTCCCATCTTAAAAACATTGCTGCTCCTTGAGTAGAAATTGTCTTGTAAATGTCGCCCTCAAGTGGTCAAAATTATCTAACGCCTATTAAGTTTGGCAAAGCGACCCCCCCCCCTCCCCCCCAGCAAACTTCACAAAAGCAAGCTTGTATAGTTGCTTCTGAAACGTAAGTTCCAGTCGACCTTTTATCGAATGAATTCTCGGCTCTTGTTTGTCTCTTTTGAGGCTCCGTAGTTTGTCTTAATGTTTCGTCCTCCATTTGCGCTAAGCTAAAAATGACTCGATGGTGCCGAAATTCAAACAGCAATCGCATACGTTTTCGATTTAAAAGTAAATTAGACGTAAAGCAAATTAACTGCAGTTAAAGACGGGGAATGGAGTCGATTACCGGAAGTCGTCCCCCAAAACACGCGACGTCACTTCCCAATCGTGCTTGCCGCCGCCGCTTTCACATCCACTCCAACCGACGGGCGCACAAAATACCCCGAAGATAAAAGTGCACAAGCGCGTGTCCGAGTGCTATTTTTGCGAGCCGCCAGTGCGGGGAATAGGATTTTGTCGGGACCTTGTCGGTTTATGCGCCGCTATGGCGTAGCTCACCTTTTGAGGCGAGCGAGCGAGCTAGCTAGCTAGCTAGCTAGCGAGCGTTAGCCCCTTGCTCATCGAGGGAGGCCCCGGCCGAATGTGAGCACAAAGGCAAGCGGCCCGCACGCCTCTCTCGGGAACAATGTATCCTTCGTGGGGGAACTTCGGTGCGCCCCAGTCGCAGAACTACGGGGCGGGCGGCCCGCGAAAGCCCCCGCCGACTTTCGGCTCCTTCCAGCCCTCGTCGAGCGGCTCCGCGTTCTCCAGCTTGCAGGAGCAGCATCTCCAGCAGATGCAGCAGCTGCAGATGCTGCACCAGAAGCAGCTCCAGAACGTGCTCCACCACGGCGGCGGCGGCGGCAGCGTCCCGCCGTCCTACGGCGCCGGCGGCGGAGGAGGACCCCCACCGGGTGGATACTCCGCGTGGCAGTCGACGGATGCGGCCCCCTTGGATCGCGGCCCCGGCTCGCAGTGTCACATCAAAGGCGACGGCGTCAACACTCAACCGGACTACTCGCAGCCTCCGCCTCCGCTTCCCTCTCTCAAGATTGAGTCCAAAGGGGCTCCTCCTCCGTCTGAGCCCCAGTCAGCCAAACCTCCCGACGCCAACAACGCAAAAGCCAAAAACTCCACTGGGAAAGACAACGATAGCTCCAGTTTGCAGGTAATGTGCAACAAACCTCCATCCTTTGCCGCTCTAAAATCAATAACGTGAAGGAGCTCGAGGTTTACATATCTACTATTAGTTTTCCTTCAACGTTTGATAAATTTATACTAAGTTTCTTGCCTGTCCCATACTTTGGAACGCTGCCCGATCTTCTTTTGAGCTGTGAAATGTGAACAGTTGTGCAGCAATCTCTGTATGGGCACCGCGCCGATGCAAATGAAAAAATTCTCCCAAAAGAAAATTCATTCGCCCCGAACCCTTTACTGGGCACAGCGACCGCTCTCGGCTGATAGTCTAAACAGGCAAAACGCCCGTAACAACCATTGCTTGATTTCCAACGTACTCAATTTCTCATAAAAGCCTGAAATGTCTTGCCTGTTCAGGACTTAAAAATAGAAAAACCTGTGCCATCGTTCGTTCTGATGTGTATGTTGCTGCAAGATTTTCCAACCCGTCGGACCTATACCGGAATCTTTCATCACGTTGCCGTAAAGCAGGCCAGCTGTATTTTGGTAGCTAATGCTAGCTACCCTTTGGCTAACATGGCAAGTCAACTTAGATTGTTGCAGAAAGAGCGCTAAAATATGAAAATAAGCACAAGTTGTTTTATCTTCTGCTAACGGAGGTATTTTCTCTCAAACGTTCACAAATAGGCCAGTCTGTGAATGTTGTCACACAAATAGTTGTTGGTACAACGAATGTATTTACAGCATTACATACTTAAGTACGACAGGCATGACGTGTATCTTAAGAGCGTTGGTATATACAGTACGACTCGTCAATGTTCACACAGGATCAGCAGCAACTTTGGTACCAGCAGCATCTGGAGAACCTACAGAAGCTGAGACAAGAGAAAGCCAAGCAGGCTCAACAGACTCCGCAAACTCCAAATAACGCAGAGCCCCCCAAGAGCCACACCGCGCAGCCGCCCCCGCCGTCCGACCCTCCCAACGGCGCGCCGCCTCCGCCTCCTCCCACGGAGGAGCAGCCGGCGCCGCCTCCGCCTCCCGAGGTGAGCTCGCGCGGCCCCGCTTCCGCCGCTTGCGCTCGGCGGCAACGCTCCTCCAATCCCTCCCGCCGCGTCTCTGCGTTGAAGCCCGACAACAAGGAAGACCCGGAGGAAGTGGCCCGACTCAAGCAGCTGCAGGCCGCGGCGGCTCAGTGGCAGCAGGTTCAGCAGCAGAGGGTCGGCTTGCATTATCAGGCTCTCATGCAGCAGCACGAAAAGCTTCAGCAGATTCTCGAGAAATACCAGCCGCTCATTCAGCAACCTGCAAACCTACAGGTAGGTGCCAAAAGACAGGAAACCACACGTGTGGTGATTTCTTGACACGGTGACTGCCAAACCAGTGACGACGTCTCCTTTCGCGTTATGTTTGCGCGTTTTCCGCACCGTGGATTTGAAACGCCGTCCTTCAACATAAAAAAGGGGGGCGGCGTGTAAGTTAAAGCACGATTCCCATCCGTTTTCCACAGCCGTTTCTACTCATAAGGGTCGCGGGCTTGCTGGTGCCTATCCCAGCTGACTTGGGCCAGTAGCTGGGGGACAACCTGAACTGGTTGCCGGCCAAGCGCGGGGCACACAGAGACCAGGAAGCCTTCACGCACCCGGTCGGAGCGAAGGACAATTTAGTATGTCCGTGACACCCGCCGTGCCCAGAGAGAACCCACAACAACACTAATCCACTTCATAGATGATTCAACAATAGAATTGACAGATGAATCGATTTTTTAAAGAATCTTGCGTATGCATAATGCAGTCAATCCCAGGCACCGCGGCGGGTCGCGTCATGTGGGCGCACCGCTTCGGGTAAGAGCGGAGACACAACGTAGCGATGGCTTTTTTGTAAACCTGCTCTTTCCTGCTTCCTTTGCAGTCATTGACGGCCGATATGCAGCTGAGGCATTACCAAATGCAAAAGCAGCAGTTCACCCCTCTATTCCAAGAGTGGGAGCTTACCTTCAGGCTGTGGTTCGAGCAGTTCCAGACGTACCCGCACAAAGACCAGCTGCATGACTATGAGAACCAGTGGAAGCAGTGGCAGGATCAGATGAATGCCACCAACGCCCACATCGACGAGACCATCGCCACCCTCACGGCCATGGTGCCCTATGCCGCCATGCAGTATACCAACGCGGCCATGGGCCAATATGGTCCCTACCCTGGCCAAGACATGTCGATTCCGCCGCCGCCAATCACGCAGCCCCCGCCGCCGGTGACTCAGCCGCCCTCAACAACACTTCCTGCGGGTGCCGCCTCTCTCATTTCCCAAGGTCCGCCGCCGGGCCCTCCGCCGGGTCCGCCGCCGGGCCCTCCGCCGGGTCCTCCGCCCGGCCCTCCGCCGGGTCCTCCGCCCGGTCCGCCGCCGGGTCCTCCGACAGGCCCGCCGCCGGGTGATCCTTCGGGGCCTCCGCCCGGTCATCCGCCGGGTCCTCCGCCCGGTCCACCTCCGCGCACCCCGGCCGCCGGACCTCCGCCCGGCGGAGGCGGCCCCGCTGGAATCGGACCCGGTTGCCCCGTCAATATTCCGCCACCAAACTTCAACAGCATGGGGGGTCCAAGGTCAGTACCCATATCTGTCAACAGTTACTTACGCCCATTTGAATGTGCATTTTGTCGCTCAGGAGAACTACGCTTCCTGTCGTCTCATCATTTAAATGTGTTTTTTAACCTTGCCAGCGCAAACGACACCAGATTCAACCAGCCCATGCCGTTTGATGGACCTCCGAGATTCGATCAGCGTTTTGTACGTCCTCCTCCTCCGTTTCAGCCACCTCAACAACGCTTTGACCGTCCACCTAGGTTTAATCAACCAGGGACGCGTTTTGACGGGCCGCCGCCGCCACCACCTTTTGAGCAACCTCGCCAACGCTTTGACGGACCGCCTCGTTTTAACAAACCCGCTTCGCGTTTTGACGTGCCTCCTCCCGCATTTGACCAGCGCTTTGACGCTCCCCCCAAATTTGACCAACCGCCGCCGCCGCCGCCCACGTTTGGCCGGAAATCCAGGTTCGACCAGCCCCCCAAACACATTGGACCGCAGCCTCCCGTCGAAGGCCCGACGGAAACGCCGCAAAAACAGGAAGGGCCCCCACCTCAAGCCAAACAAGAGCCCAAACGAGCTGTTTTGGTGGATTCTTCTTTAAAATCAGTTGAGGTGCCTCCAACTGAAGGACAAAAGAATCGACCAAAATCTAGTCTCGCTTCCACCGACAAAGAAATGACAGAGGACTCTCTCGAAAACGTTGGATTTTTATTTACAGATAAACCAATCCCTCAAAGCCAAACTGCGAGCACAGAGGAAGATGATTCTATGGACATTTGCAACTCACCCAAACAGGTTGACGGTAATCCGGCCCCGCTTGCTGCCGCTACTCGTATGGAATCAAAAGAAGCTAGTTCACAAAATTGCTTCAAACCAAATGGCCCGTCGAAAAACGAGACCCCGCCGTCTACCTTTTCAGAGGCCCCCCTAAAACAACAGGAGAAGGAACGGCCGGCTCAATTGCCGTCAAGGCCGGAACTTGCGGGTCTCCCCCCTGGGAGAGGACAAGGTCACCCCCTAGGGCCTATGCGAGATGGTGGACGAGGACAGGGGCGGAGAGGATTCACAGATTTCGGGGGGCCGCCTGCGGGAGAGTCAGGCGCAGTGCCTCATGAATATATGCCTGCCGAGGAAGAGTTTTATGAGGAACAAGAGCAAGAGGAGTACGAGTGGCAGGATCCTTCGTATGCAGAGTTTGGTGACGAGGCGTCGGAGGAACCCGGTGAAGATATTTGGATGCCTGAGGACCATCACTTCGAGGCGGAAGAAGAGTATTACGAAGAATCGATGCAAGGACCTCCTACGGGTAGAGGTGGGCCAATGATGAGACGATTTCCCCCCATAACCCGAGGAGGTGGCCCTCTTGGTTTCGGAGAACCATCCATGGGAAGAGGGGGTCCTCCAATGGGTCGAGGCGGACCGGCAATGGGTCGGGGCGGACCGCCGATGGGTCGGGGCGGACCGCCGATGGGTCGGGGAGGACCGCCGATGGGTCGAGGAGGACCGCCGATGGGTCGGGGAGGACCGCCGATGGGTCGGGGAGGACCGCCGATGGGTCGGGGAGGACCGCCGATGGGTCGGGGAGGACCGCCGATGGGTCGGGGAGGACCGCCGATGGGTCGGGGAGGACCGTCCATGGCCCCGGGAGGACCGCCGATGGGTCGAGGAGAACATTCCATGGGCCCTGGACGACCACCGCTAAGTCGTGGTGGGCAGTCAATGGGCCGAGGAGAAACCCCCATCGGCCCTGGAGGACCACCGCTAGGTCGGGGTGGGCCGCCAATGGGCCGAGGGGGACCCCCAATGGGCAGGGGCGAGCCACCTTCGGGCAGGGAAGGATCTGATATTGCTACAGGTGGTCCACCCATGGGAAGAGGAGGTCCACACATGGGAAGAGGAGGTCTCCCCATGGGACGAGGCCATCCCCCAATGGGGAGAGGTGGTCCTTCGATGGACAGGGGAGGCCCGTCCATGGGGAGAGGCGGTCCTCCGATGGGGAGGGGAGGTCCGCCCATGGGGAGAGGAGGTCCGCCCAGGGGTAGAGGCGGTCCGCCCAGGGGTAGAGGCGGTCCGCCCATGGAAAGGGGGGAACCACTGGACGGTGAATGGGAAGAAACCGAGCAGGCCGAGTACTTTGACGAAGATGAACGTTGTTGGGGAGATGGGAAGCCTCCAATGAGAGGCATGAGACCCCCGTTTCAGTCTGACCGCGGTCGCCCACCACGCGGCCATCCTGGTTTTATGCGGGGTCGAGGTCCGCCGCCGCGTTTGACGCGTGGGCCAGCGGACGATGAGTCATTTGGCTACGGTACGGATTCTGCCGACATGGACCAATCGGATTCTTACATGTACCAAGGCGATGATCCTCGTGACTTAATGCACCCAGGTGCAGGAAGGGACAGGTGGCCACAACCTCAAGAAACGATGGATCCTGATGAGGAACGGTTTTACCGCGAACAGATGGCACGCGAAGAGGATTGGCAGCCGCCCTACGGCGGACGACCCCCGATGCCGCACGAGATGAAAGAAAGGGGCGGCGGAATGAGACGACGACCCATGGGTCGCGGGACGGCGAGAGGCGCCGCGCGGCCGGGTGCGCCACACGAACGCGAAGAAGGCCGCGCTTTCGGTTTCATGGAGGACTACGGAGAAGATGACTTTTACAGGAGGCCGCCCCATTTTGACGAGCCTCCTCGCGAGGGCCGCTTCTTTGGGGGCGATTGGGACAGAGAACGTTCTCCGCCGGCCAGGGACTACCCGCCGGCACCGCCCTCAGAGCGCTACCGGGACGATCGCTGGCTCGAGGAAAGAGAGCGAGGTCCGTCGCGCCCGTTTGATGAGTACGACCGAAGAAGGGGCGATAACAGAGATCGCGATTTCATGGACGAACCGTCGTCCCGAACGGAAGGTCCGGGCGGTCCTCCGGAATGGGATCGGCCATCGAGGTTTGAGCCGCAGACGGAGAGCATTTTCCCCGCCTATCGCGACCGCGGCGACGAGCCTCCTTTGGACGGACCCCCGCTCCAAAACGAACCCGGCAAAAACCTGTCGGAGAACTCCGCCGAGCAGCAGGGAGCAAACGTGCTGGCTCTTTCGCAGCAGCAGCACGAAATCATCCTGAAGGCTGCCCAGGAGTTAAAACGGATGAGGTAGGTTCCGTCTCGCGCGCGGGCAAAACGCGGTCGCCTTGCGTCTCAACGTCTGTGAACTTTGCTCGGTTAGGGAAATGCAAGAGGGGAAGTCCGAAACGGCGTCTCAGCACACGCCGGCCGACTCTCTGAGCAACCTCCCCGCGGGGCTGCTGGGTTTGGAGATCCCACCTGAAGTCCGAAATGCGCTCAAGGTAACAATTGTGTTCATTCCGCGCAAACCTCCCTCGTTACACTCGAATCGTCTTTCTTGAATGCGCGACAGGGCATGAACACAACTGCTCGGGTGGCTCCGACTCAGTCCTGGGATGCCAACGTCGCCTCGTCCGCGCCCGCCGTTCTTCAGAAGACCGTGGATTATGCCCACGGACACGGTATGCGGCGGCCGCCCCTTTGTCTTTAAAGGTTTGCCGCTTCGCGGCGGTAATCATTGAATGAATCTTTTAGAACCGGGCACGACCGTGGAGAGGATTCCTTATGGGGAGAGGATTGTGTTGAGGCCCGACCCGGACAGGTGCTATGACAAAGGTAGCTTTCCTCATTGCGTATGTAAAAAGCCGGGTTCCTTCTATAATCTCGCCATGCGTTTTTCGTACCGTGCTCCCAGAACCTCTGCGAGATCCTTACAGCAGGGATCCCTATTACGACAGACGACCCGACCCTTACGCGGACCGCCGGGAGTACGGTCGAGAGCGGGAATTCTACAGAGAAAAGCCTCCGCCGGAATATGAAAGAGAGCGATTCGGAAGGGAGCGCTATCCCCCGAGGGAACGAGACGACAGGTAGCGCCCGCTCGGCTCCTCTTCCCCCAATGTTTTCGCCGTCCGCTTAATACCGTTTTGTTTGTTTTAAATCCAAGCTCGCGATTGATGGTTGACGAAAGGTACCGCGAGCCGGGTTGTGAGTTGGATTGATTGAAAACGACCGGGTGAAACACTTGCCTTTTGCATGGCCGCAGGCCCCCCCATCGTCCGGTCTACCGGGAAAGAGAAAGCGACTTTCGAGAGAGGGACCGAAGCGGCAGCCGCGATCGGGAGGATCCTTTCGGCAGGCCCGGCTTCGACAGGCCGCCTTTCGAGCGCGGCGGGCCCGAGCGCTACGGCCATACCGGCCCACCTTTCGGTGAGTTTCCAAAGCCCTTTCGTTGCGCCGTACGCGACGGCGGTAGCTCCGCTCAGGAACGCCTCCTTACGACAAATTCAAAACACTTACAAAAGAGAATTCGGGTTTCGAAAGGCGACGTCGTCGGCGTAGAATAATGACGCACTGGACACCGGCGCGTGCTCGAACAAGACTCCCGACTAACTTTGTACACGTTCGCACAAAAAGACGTACGTGACATTCCGCTTTGGGCTGTCGCGTGGTGAGCACTTTAGCTAGTGGGCATGACCGCAAACTAAACTTAAGTCAATTTGAATGCTCAATATGATCCAAAAATAAAGATTATTGCTCCCCAACCCTTTTAAATGATGCCTAGATTACTGGAAATGTAAAATAAGAATGACCTCAAAGGCCGACAAAGGCAGACAAAAGAACCACATTGGTGTCGTCAGCTGCTACAGTTAATGTGTCTTTTCTTATTTTGGTTTTATCCTTTACAGAATGTATTGTGAACTCCATGATTATTGTGCTCATCAGGGTTTTAGGAGCCTTTTTTGAGGGTTGGAACAGATTAGGCTATTTACATGTTCAAAGCGGCCGGCTCTCCTTATGAAAAATCCGTAAGCAAACGGCTCCCGGAACAAATGAATTTCCTAAGTAGAGGCTCAACTGCATTTGACACGTCGACAAGAATTGACAAGAAGGTGAACTTCACCCAATCTCGTCCGATAGACAGAAGAAGTTACCCGGAAGACCGAGGGCCTCCATCCGGCCCGCCGCTTGTACGCCCTCCGCAGCCGGCGCCGCCCGTAGAGAAGAAGCCCGAAATCAAGAACGTGGACGATATCCTCAAACCGCCCGGAAGGCTGTCGCGCCCCGAGAGGGTATTTATGGCCGCCGCCCCTGTGGTGAGAGAGATGGCCTCCTTTTTAGTGCTCATTCTCACGCCGCTGTCTTGACAGATCGTCATTATCATGAGAGGGCTTCCCGGGAGCGGAAAAAGCCACGTCGCCAAGCTCATACGGGTGAGTGGGGCGAGGAGGAGCCGAGGAGCTAGAGCCAAGGAAACCTGATACTATTTCCTCCTTCAGGATAAAGAGGTGGACTGTGGCGGCGCTCCACCGAGAGTTCTGGTTTTGGACGACTATTTCATGACTGAGGTGGAGAAGGTCGAGAAAGACCCCGACACGGGCAAAAGGGTCAAAAGGAAGGTGAGCGCTACCCCCCCCCCCCCCCCCCCCCCCCTCGGGCGATCTTGTCAAGACGCCGGTGTAATAGGACTTTCACCTTTAGAAAGCGACCGCCGAAATGTAAGCGTCGCTCGGCGTTGGCATTTTTGAAAAAACGAGACTACAGAAGACTGGAAACACTCGGGCAATAACAAAACGTCCTTCAGGTCCTGGAGTACGAGTACGAGCCGGAGATGGAGGCCACGTACCGCAGCAGCATGCTGAAGACGTTCAAGAAGACGCTGGACGACGGCTTTTTCCCTTTCATCATATTGGACACCATCAATGACAAGGTCAACCATTTTGACCAGTTCTGGAGCGCGGCCAAAACCAAAGGTTTCGAGGTACGCCGCTTGAGCGAAGGGACGAAAAGCGGTCGCCTCCCGAGTTCCGCGCTGACATCGCTTCTCTTTCGCCAAGGTGTATATCGCCGAAATCGGCGCGGACACTCACACGTGCGCAAAGAGGAACGCCCACGCGCGCACGCTCAAGGATATAACCAAGGTCTGAAACGGAATGAAAGGATGCCAAAGAGCCTTTTGGGGGGGACAATTTGCTGACGGCCCGTCTCTCGCGCAGATGTCCAACAACTGGGAGTCCACGCCTCGCCACATGGTCCGCTTGGACGTGCGAGCGCTGCTGCAGGACGCCGCTATCGAGGAGGTGAGCCCTTCTTATCTTTCGACCAAAGGGGGGCCGCCGCTGAAACGGCCGGCTGCTTTCTCAGGTGGAGATGGAGGACTTCAACCCCGAGGATGAGCCCAAGGAAGCCAAGCGAGAGGAAGAAGAAGAGGGGGATCTGGTAAGACATGGCGCACTCTTACGTTGGGAGGGACGCCGCGAGAGGAACGGCGGAACCTTTCATACTGGTTCATAGAAATTTCAGTCTTGTTTCAAGACGGCTTTGACAAGTATATGCAAATGTATCGACTTCAAAGTTAAACGCCGTCAACTAAGACGCGAGTTTTCCACTGGTATGTTGTGCCTAAAGAAATGACTTCTCATGAACAAATGAGTCAGGTATCATATGCTAATTTCAATAATTGGGGCTCTATTTTTTGGTACTGTGTTTTATTGTCAGTAATGTCTGGAGATAGTTTTCTGCGATTGGATGAGGATGTGCATATCGACCATTCCACATGAAAACCAGTCGCGTATCGCATGTGCTATCGTATATCTGTACCATATACCCTATTTTCCAGACGATAAGCTGCACCGGTATATAAGCAAAAAATTGAGCAAAGTCATTTTCTCACAGATAAGCTGCACCGGACTTTAGGCAAAAAGATGGTTTATGGAAGGTTTTTTTTTTTTTTTTAATGGCCTGCTTACGGCTATCGTCAAGAGACTGAACATGCCTGCATGTTTAGCACCAAGCTATTTATAGAAAATGGGCGGATATTTTCAACGTAACAGCAGAATACTGCAGCCTTAAATAGCAGCTCAAACTCAAAATCAACACTTCAGTAGTCTCCTTCTGGCTCCCTTTCTTTCATTGCCTGACCATTTTAGTATACTATTTCCTATATATATTATTATATTGCACGTGATTTGTATATACAAACATATATATATATATATATATATTTATATATATATGTGTATTTATAAAGTATGTATACACACACACACACACACACACACACGCACACACTGGGTGTCTCCTGGTGGCTAGCAGAAAAACAAAAACAAAAGAAAAAGACAGATAAGACACACTGCACAATAAGCCACTAGCTTCAAATCATGAGAGAAAAGTAAAAAAAGAGGGTATGTTGTTTTTCAAGTGATTTAGTGTCTTTCTACCAACTATCTGCTTCATTTTGATAGTCCATGTTGTGGTACTGGTCTTTTTTGGGCTTTGCTCCTTTCAGGTGGGAATATTGTTTTTTAGTCAAAGCTTCCAAGGCCCGGAGCAAGCGATTGAAACCAATGTTCAATTTGTGCTTTGTATTGAATGTACACCTTTGCCTGTCATCCCGTCCTATCTTTCCTCTTGGTCCAAAGTATTTTACCATCAACTTCGGAAGGAAATGTTGCCCTAATAACCGTTGTGTCCTTCCAAATAGTGATACACGCCTAAAACTCTTATATAACTTTGATACGTTTTTGTCACAGCACCCCTTAATGTGAGCTTGAGGCAAACAACACACACACACACACACACAGTAACCGGGATGAGGTAAGACCTCTGGCGGGGCTCAACAATTGCACTGGATTGTAGCATCTCATACTTAGCGGCCTCTTGCATGCATATTGTCCAAAAAGTGACAAAAAAAGGTTCAATACTATGCTATCACCTTAAAAATGTTGATGAACTAGCCAAATGCGAAATGCCCGTTAAAGATTCATGGTTTCCTTGTGTTTTGAACAGTATGACAGTCCATAAATCTCATTTTGGGGTCATATTAACAAAAGTCAACTTTTGACATCTGCTGAAGCCGTTTATTCTTTCGCGTGACGATACAACAAATGGAAAACAGAAGAGCTCGCTTCAGCACTCATTTGGAATCGTTTCAGGTTTATAGCACACACAAAAAAAAAAAAACCACCTTCAACTAAGACTCCACTAGTACAAGGTCCTTCTTTCAACATTCTCCTTCTTCCCTTTCACCTTGCACCCAGGTAAATCCCTGAAAAGTTTCATTTCAAAGTCCCGGATCCACATACTGTATGAAAGCCAACGACGATGTTTTGGCGAAGCGTGTTGCGAGGTTTAATGGAAGCGGCTGAAACGCTCCTTCCATGTTTTTGATCAAATTGCGCAAAGTCGGCGGCTACTCCGCAGGGCGCGCAAGCCCGATTTGCACGAAAGTCTTGCGGTTCAAAAATGCAGTCTGCCACGCTTCCAATGTAGCGTCAATTGGCTAACCCCGTGGGCGTGTCCTTCGTACCGGACGTCATTTCCTCTTCGACGCATGAATGGCGCTGGCCGGCGGGGTCGTCTCAATATCGTTCCGCTGTCGGCTCGCGGACGGACGCTGATGACAAAAAAACAACCAGTTGGATTTGAAGAGCGTTTCAACACGGCCCCAGCGCAACATGACATTTCTCGCGCCGGCTCGTGCGTCATTCCACGAATCGATGGCGGCCGCGACAAATGCGTTTTTCAATGTTGGGCCATATTTTTCCAATTGGCTACACGCGTTTGAGGATTTTTAATTCCAACCTAAAGACGGGAGTAGCCTCACGTGTACAACTTTTCTTTTTTTTCAGCCGCAGTTCCTTTGAGAAAACCAAGGGCTCCTGTTTTCGTATTCACTGCCGCGTATCTGACAAGCTTCCGTTTGCTAGCGTTTCGTTGCTTCCGATAAGCGGCAAACGTCCACGAGGACGGAGCATTCGGCTTTCGGGTGCACCTTTCGACCGTTGCTTTTGTTCCGGGCTTATTTTCCAAAAACCGCTGTCATAACAGTCGCACTATATGGTTTTCGCGTGTTTACAAACTGTCCTTGTCTTATCTGCCAATATCTTATTGTCCTTTTCTTCAAGTGGAAAAACAAAATGTTGTAGGGAATCAGCCATCAAATATTTCCTCTATATATCTCATATCAATTTCGACTGCTTCGCGGTATGCTATTTTGTGTTGTTTCAGCCCCATAAATTGTTCGGTCAGACCAAGTGACATCAGAAGCACACGCGCATATTTGAGTTTTGTGCACTCGGCGAGTCTGTTTCGAGTTGAATGAGTTAAATTGATGAAACGACGCGGCTTTTGGAGGCGTTTCTGCATCGTGTACCGAGTGGCGTGCCGCCGCAGTTATTTGGGGGGGGGGGCAATGTACAGAAATGCTGAAAGTTTCAATGCTTTGTACTTTTTGAGACGAATTGAATATTCGTTTGTGGAAAAGCCCTGAAAGGCGTGGGCGCAATCGGACCCTCGCGTTTAACGTCCTTTCCTATCTCCCGGTCCATTGTTCAAACTCCTCCACGGGGAGTCATCTTCGGATCCGTCCGCTTTGTTTGGAACGGAGCGGTGCGGTGCGGTGCGGGGAATATTGAGAGAGAGAGAGAGAGCATTTTCCAGGCTCCTCACCAATAAGAAATGTGCTATTTTTTGTGGCACTTCTAAATATCTTTTCATTTTTGGATATGTGGCCATCTTGCACCCATTCCAGAGACGTGCAACTTGACTTTTTGTGCTTAACATCGTCGCTCTAACAGTTGTCCTCCCGGCGATGATTTTGTCAAATTGCGATTTGCACATAAATGGTGCATGCTTTGTATGCTCTTTGTTTTGTTTTTATGCTGCATAAGGCAAGCTTACAAGCTTTAATACTGAATGACATAAAGCCAGTCGAGACCAAAAAAAAAAATAGTGTGATAAAATGTCTTACAAAGAAAACTATCCAAACAACATTTGAAATGAGCGTGGATTTGTCGAGGATATTGCCGAAAGTCAGCAAATTTTCTATTGTGTTTGCATGCCAGTGTCATTTTCCATTTGTACTGCTTCCGTTCGACTCAAGCTCATCAACCAGAAACCATCTCTTTTCTTTTCTTTTTTTTTTTTTTCCCCTTGTCATTGTCTCTCCCCTCCGCCTGGTACTGCCGAGATGTTTAACTTGTGCAGTGTCTCTTTGCATAATCTAGGGCTACATTCCAAAAAGCAAATGGGAGATGGACACTTCGGAAGCAAAACTCGGTAAGTTGAGCTCACGTAACCTCGCGCGTTCCCTGATTTGTGATGGTAACCCTGTTGCTGACAGAGATGACAAACCGTTGAAAAAAACAAAGCTATATCGTTGCCACGCTGTACCAAGGTTTTCCCGACTTTCATTTGGACCAATGCCGATGTCTTTTCTCGTCCGTGCCGACAGTTTTGCGTACACGCAGAATGACAAGCATAATTTATACGGAAGTGCATAGTAACCCTAGTACGCGTGTGAGCCAGAGTTCCGTAAACGCCTGAGAAAGTCTGTCGCTAACTTTGGCTCGCCGTTCCCGCACGTGGACGCTAAGTACGTACCGTAAAAAAAAAAAAAAAAAAAAAAAAGTGCTTCATTTCAATATACCGTAATTCAAATACAAATGAAACTTCACCGATAAATGAACAAACTATTCTTTCTTTGTGCACCAATAATACGATGAGACCATTTCAAAGCCTCGTCGTGTCGGCCCAACGAGGGAAGTTGGAACTGACAAAAAGGAGGCATACAGCAAAGGCGTATTGTCATACATATTGCCATATATTGGGCGATGTGTAAAAAAAAAGTCATTGGCATATGCCATAATTCCCAAAATCTTAAGACACGCTTTTTTTGAAGCAAAAACGAAGGCCAAACGTGTGGGTGCGTCCTATAAACCGGGAGCTTAAAATTTTGATTTAAAAAAAAAAAAAAGACTCCGCGTTTTATACACGTGTAACCGGTACCGTGTCGCACACGGTAACATGGAAAATACCCCAAGTGTCCTACACACCGGCGCATCTTCCGTTTGGGCAATGACGGTACCTAACGGGCGAAGGCTCTCGGAGATAACGGCTCTCCTCTAGCAATGGGGATGGTGGATTTGCGCCGACAAGAAAGGAGGGATCGGGGGAAACGTCAGCCGGGATTTCTTCCTTTCCGTTTGCGCTTTCACCTCGACCTTTGTCTGCGAGCAAACCATTCCCTCCCGCGTTTGGCGCCGCTCGAGTCGGCCTCGTCCGTCGGACGGAGACTTAAAAGGCGCTCCGTGACCTCGCCGGCCGTCATGCGCAGACGAGACCGCTCTCGCTTATCGCCGATAAGTTCCGGCGTGATTTTTCTCGGGCGCCGGCCGACCTAAACGCCGGCGGTGCTTTTCCTCAGACAAGCTGGACGGTTTGGGAAGCGGCAGCAAGAGGAAGCGCGACGGCGTCCACGTGGCGGGCATGGAGGACTTCCTCCAGCTGCCCGACGACTACGCCACCCGGAAGTCGCAGCCGGGAAAGAAGAGGGTAAGCCGCCGCTCGCTTCTCCGCCTTTCCTCCGGCGCGGACAAAAAGCTGGCGCTCCCCCCCGGCCGGGGCCCCGAGTGGCCCTGAGCTCAGTCGCCCCGCCCCCCGCCCGGCCCGGCGTCTTCCTTTTGGGTTCGCGTCATTCCTGCCGCTTGTTTTTCAGGTGCGATGGGCCGATCTGGAAGAGCAGAAGGACGCCGATCGCAAGCGCGCCATCGGCTTCGTGGTGGGCCAGACGGACTGGGAAAAAATCACCGACGACAGCGGCCGCCTCGCTCAGAAAGCGCTCAACCGCACCAAATATTTCTAACGGACGGGATCCTCGTTCTCCGCCCGGGTACGTCAGGCTACCGCCGCGCCTCCGTTTGCGACCCGGGCGCCCAAATGGGACGGCGCTCGGTCCCAAAGAAGGCAAAAAAAAAAGGCTGTCTTGCGCGACCGAGGGTGCCAGGTCCACAAAGGAGTCAAAAAAACTTGAAACTCTTGAAAGGCTTCGGCTTGAGTACAAAAACGGGCTTTCTCCTACTTTGTGAAAGGGTAGGGCGTCAAACACGCCGGCGGGCGGGTGCCATCCGGCCCGCGAGATGACTTTACAATATAAAGTATAAACATTGTTTTCATTATATGTCGACCTTGAAACGCCGTAGGATTATTAGTAATGTTGAATGATTAATAGTCAAGCGTTTTGGACGGTACTAAAAAAAGAACCCTGAATGAAAAGCTGTACCGTCATTTGATGGGCAAGCGCAAACCTCCGCGACGGAGCTAAAGGCCAAACCGGGGGCTGGCCGTACCGCCGCGCTCAAACCCAAGGAAAAGGCGGCTAATTTTTCACGTCTCGGATTCCCGACGCGGGCCGGATGAGATTCGGCCGAGTCGTCCTTTGACATCAAAACCGAGACTTGACGCTTGTTTTTCTTTTGTTTTGCAGGCGTTGGGACTGCGCGACGGCAGATTCTTCAATCGTTTGTTTTCCTCGGACAGCGCTAGCTCAACTTGGTTGTTTTTTGTTTTGTTTTGGTTTTTTTTTTTAGGTCAGAATTTGAGTAGTTACTGTGTATTCCGGCACGTTTCGTTGATGTTTTATATCTGTGAGAGGACCATATTGACTGTAAGAAGACAATAAAGTTTCACACGCTTTCAAAGGTTGCTTCGCAGTCCCGTCGGCGCTTTTCGCCGCTTCCCCTTGAGGACCGAAGTGGACTTACCCCGCGGCGGATTCCGGAAAGCGCGGGGGGCGCTCGGCCAGTCGGCAGTCGGAATTTAGCCTTTGATTTTTCAAACTTTCGAGTCCTCCCGTGATTCCCGGACGGACCAAGAGAAACGCGGAGGATGGGAACGGACGCCAAGGTCGTTAGTTTGCCTCGGAGGAATAGCCTCCGCCCCGCCCCGCCCCGCCCCGCCCCCCGCCGCAAAACGTTGAAGCCAAGCGGCCTGTGGGATGCTGGTCCCAAGTTGGACTCGCGGCGGTGTAGCGCATTCCTCCGAATGTCTTCTTCAGCCTTTTCTGTTTTTTACCTGAGCCGATGCTTTAATCCGGCGTGTGATTCTAGGGCCCGCCCTTCATCTTCATCTTCATCTTCCCGCTCCAACACCAAGTCGGAAGAGCCCGAGTCCACCCCCCCCCCCAGACTCCCTTTTTATGAGGAGGCAAACGTTTCCGTCCCCAAAGAGCGGAGGAACTTGTTGGGATTTTCCGAGGGATCGACCGCTCGTCGGCGCTTGGGACCGGGAGAAAAAAAACTGGCGCCGAGTGTGAAGAAAATGCCGTCCTTTGTTTTTGCCGTCCTCGCCGAGCCCGTCCAATAAATTTCATCCGCTTGGAAAGCCTCCTTCCCTTTTGACCCGGCCAACATTTTTATCGCGGCATCCTCGCGCGGATGGGAAAGGAGCGTAACCGCGCCGCGCGGTGGAAAGAAGCGAGGAAGGATCCGGGCGTAGCTTTTTCAAAGGACGGCGCCCCAGCGCTTGGACCGCCATTGCCGGTTTTTGTCCGAGGACGGACGCGGAGCCGCGGGGAAAGAAGACCATCCTTGCGCCCGGCCTCCGCTTTTCTCAATGGCTATTAAAGGTTGGACAAGCTTGGCCTCGTGTCTTTTCTTGGCAAGTCCGGGTGTCGAATCATCGAACGGCTTTGCCGCCGTCCATTTTCTTGTCCGGGCAAAGCGCATGAGAACTTTGCGCGTCGCTGACCTGCGCGCAGGCTCTCCGTGTTGTATCCAGAAAATGTTCCGGCCCCCCAAACAAGGCTTGGGCGAGCGCCCGCCCGCCCGCCCGCCCGCCCGCGTTGGGTGGGTACCGGCCTTATTTTGTGCTTTCAAATGCTTGCTGCCGATTCCGGCAACCCAAACAAAAGAAAAAAAAAAAGCTTGTCGCCGTGGCGGTTGGTGTTAAACTGCAGCACTTGGGTGACTGCAAATTAGCTTCAAAAAAAACAAAGGGTGGTGGGGGGTCTTTGTGTGATACTATGTATCCAAAATGGATACCAGTACTTTACATGAATAATTTGCCTGGGGGGAAAATTGCATTATTCTCCAAGTGTGTGTGCCGCTGCCACCTTTTGACTTAAAAATGTCCTCTTTCAAACGAGCATATCTCTTTGCGACACGCGGCGCTGTGTGTGGTTTTTGACTGCCTCATTCCAATTTTGTTCTTTGTTGCTATCGTGTACTGTACGTCACTCCTAAATGAACTATTTGCTCATATGCTTTAAAAAAAATGTTCACGCCACACTGGCCTGTGGGTATGTCATTCTATACGACATGAACTCTTTGGCATCACGACGGTAGTCGGTCCATTTTACAAGGACGACGAGAATTCTTGTCGCTAGCAAGGAAAGAGTTTTGCCATTTCACCAAAGTCTTTCCGGGACGCTAGCCGACTAAGCGCTCGATTCAAATGAAACGAAAACGTTTACCGTCGCGACTGACCGCTTTCTTTGCACAGAAACGTGACGACGCATTCGCACAACCAATGAATCTTTTATTACTTGTTATTGTGTTAAAAAAAATGGACTCCTGTTGTCCCACCTCTTTCCTTTGATGGACACAAACAAAGACATCGGAGGCCACTTGCATTTTCTGTCTTTCTTTATGATTTTTTTTAATCAAGTGCACCAAAATGAGTCAAGTTGCTTATATATTAGTGTTTTCTTTTGAAACTGCCAGCTAACCCTGTAAGTTGACCCATTTCAGTCATGGTTTCACAATTTGGGACCTTGGCAGCTTGAAAACAATCATCTTTATTCAGCACTGAAAAGAGAGAAACGTCGAGTTTGAAATTGCTCTAATGTACATTTTCCTGTGTAAAAAATAGCTGGACGGTACATCAAGCAAATTTGTGAGTAGGAAACGTCCTTTTTGGTATCCGGCCGCTTACAATTGAACGGCGGGTCAAACAAACAAGTTGAATCCGGCTCGCCAGATGGTTTCGGAAAGTCGCATTTTGTGGAGAAATGAAAAACTTTTGCTTTGTGGTGAATAGTAACGCTCGTGTTTTATGATCCCGAGTGGTTTTGTACTATTTTGAAAAGAATCGTAGGTTTGAAAGCGTAGGTGCGGAGCCGCATTGTATGTCAAAGCTGCGCCCCCCCGCATGTTTTCCCCGCACACCCGATTCAAACCAGGGGCGTACCGGGAGCTTGAAAACGACCCCCATCCTTTGAATCGGGTGTGTTTGAGAGCGGGATTGAAGGAAAATGCAGGATAGCGCCCCTCCCGCGTTTTAGGAGTAGACGCCGTGACTTTCCGGGTCCAGCCCGCTGGAATAAATGTTCCTCCGCGCGGCTCGCAAGCCCCGAGGAGCTCCACGGCCCCGGCGTCATTCTTGAGGCCGCGATCGTTTCGCCGAGGCGGCGCCCAAGAGCGCGGAGGCTCCGCTTCTCTCCGGCCGTTCGGGCCGGCGCCGTCGTTTTGCTCCCGCGGGGGAGAACGGACTTTCCCGACGACGCGGCTCCGTTATTCTTCCCGACGCAAAGTCCGCCGGCTCGAAAAGCGTCGGCCTCCCCACGGAAAGCGGGCGCCCTCATCCCAAAGTCTTGAAGCGAGCCGGGGGTTCCGCGTCCAGCTTGCAGATGACCTTGTAGATGGCCTTCTTCCAGGACGCCTCTCGGTCCTTGCCCGCCAAAATGGCCGCGTAGAATTCTCGCAGCGTAATCTGGGCCACTTGAAGGAAGCGGTTGGGCACCTGCTTTCAAAGTCCCGTCCGTTAGAGCCCTCTCCGCCGACGCGCCTCTAGCCTAGTCTAAAACCGGCGCCGGCGCCGGCGCCAACCCGAGGTAAGTCCGGCCAGAAGATGCCGCCCGCGTCTTTGCGAGAAATGTTGAGCGTCAGTGCATGTCAACTGCGATTTCAGGCCTCCGCTTTCAGGGTTAGGGTCTTCGGATGCGCCTTTATCACCGTATGTCCCCGACCGCTCCGCGCTTGAGATTATTCTCGCGGACCGCGCCGTCCTTCCTCACGACAAAATGTCATATCGACGGCGGCGCCGTAATATCGGCCCAACAAAGCGCCGCGCGCTGAACGGACCGTTCAAAGGTCAACTTGCAAAACGCCGTTATTTCGGGGACCTCCGCCTTATGACGGCAATCCTACCGGCCCGTCCACATTTGTCTCCTTGCAGTCGTGAATGTGCGTACTCCAAGGTGGTGCTTCTCAACCTTTTTTCATTGACGTAACCCGCCGGAACGGAAAAGCTTTCAGCCAAGCGATCCCCGGCCGACCCGACGGGCAGACTTGAACTTTGGGACTGCTTTGTGAGCGGTTGGGCCCGGCCGCGGGCGTCGCGCTCAAGGCCCGGGGGGCCGCTTCGTAACATCGAATGCCGCCGACCGTCAAAGCCTTTTTTGAAATGGCGTTGCAGGCCACGCCATTTGCGATGTGCTACTAAAATGTGTACGGAGGGCCGCAAATGGCCCCCGGGCCTTGGTTTGGACACCCATGGTGTAACATGTCCTGTTTTCCATATTAAAAAAAAAAAAAGAGTGGGGTGGATTGCCCAAGTTTTCCTAAAGAGCCAGCTTGCGATTCTTCTCTCCCATGCATCCACTCAGCCCCACCCCACATGTACACCCGCGCACAGCTCGCTCTCTCACGCGCATAAGTACGCGGCCCCGCTGCCACGCCATGAATCCGCGGATGCAGAATGACAAGCGTTTTTGAAAACAAAAACCGAGTCCTGAATTCAAAACAAGCGAAACGCGAAGCGGCGAGGGAATTGCTGAAAAGTCTTGTGGCCGATCCACACTCTGAACGGCCGCGCGCGGCTAACGAGCGTTGGCGGATGCTCACCTGGAAGTGTCCGCCTTTGTTGTAGTGCATATCGAGCGCCCTGAAAAGTTGTGACTCTCTCCCCACAGAGAGCGGCGGGGTGCGGGCCGCCACG
Source organism: Hippichthys cyanospilos (assembly GCF_059441005.1). Taxonomy (NCBI): domain Eukaryota; kingdom Metazoa; phylum Chordata; class Actinopteri; order Syngnathiformes; family Syngnathidae; genus Hippichthys; species Hippichthys cyanospilos. The sequence goes on along the minus strand of NC_142388.1, from coordinate 490,393 downwards.
GCGCGCCGCGCAAACTTCTCCATCTGGATGTAGTAGAACTCGCGGAAGTTACTGAACCACTTGATGAGGCGCGAGGCGATGCGGCGGCTGAACTGCGGGAAGGTAAGTCCCGTCGGCAGAGAAAACAAAAAGTCCCTCCTGCTTTCAATAAGATGAGAAGCCAGAGCAAAGATTTGCGGCGCCCGCCCCCTTGTCTTACCTGCACGTCACGGAAACACGTTTTCAGCAGCGGCGAGCTTGGGTAACGCGTGTAGAAGAACATCAGCTTGGCTTTTTTCAGATGCGCGCCGGTCAGTCCCTCCTGAACGGAGCGCAGGTAAGGACAACGCCCCGCACTCGAATTGCGCAAATCAAGCGTCAAGACGGAAGGATACGTTGAGGATGTAAACGGGAGAGTTGAGAGCGGCGCCCGGCTCCGTCTCGACGCGCGGGAAGCAAAGGCGGCGCAAAACGGGCGGCTCGGCGTGACCGGACGCGCTCCGGGATGGGAATGGGGGCGAGGCTTCCCGCCCCGGCCGCTCGCCGTCGCGCCGGACGCCGTCCTCCGCGGCTTCCCGCCCCGGCCGCTCGCCGTCTCGGGACCCCGGGCGGTTCCGTCCGACCGCCCGGACCCTCGGCACCACCAAAGAAAGCGGCCGGCTTTGAACGTCCGGTCCCGGGCCGTCTCTTTGCGACCCCGGGATCGGCGGCGCGCCTTCGAAGACGGCGTCCACGCTGTCGTTCACGGCCCTGTAGAGTCGGTGCTTCAAAAGTTCCGCCGTGACCGCTCGGGGCCCGGGGCCGCCGGCGCCTCTTAGGGCCGCCTGGCATTTTGCCCCGATGGGATGGCGCGGAAGAGGAGGGAGACGCCCGGCGCTTTGTCCTTCCGGGCCGGAGCCGCAGTACCGGTCTCCGCGCCGCATAGCCCCTCGCCTTGACCTGGAGCAAAATGCCGCGGCGCTTTCCTAAACAAAAACGCACCAAATGCGCAAAAGCAGACGAGTCGGGCGTCATTGGCGAAATAGGAATTTCGATGTCCGCTTCGGCCTTCGGACAAACGAGCTCAAGGTCTTCGCCGTCGTCTCCCGGCAGCTAACAAGCGTATGAAAAGAAGGGATGGGTCAAGCGTGCGCGCCGTTGACCTCGCAGGGGAAAATTTGGACCCCCATCGGACTTCGCGGGGAAAGCGTAGAAAAAAGAAAAACCGCTAGGAGGCTACAGTATGGCACATCTTGTCAAAATATGATGACTCTCCATACTCCCTTCCAAATGCTTGCAAACGGGACGGAGGTCCAGAGCGGAGTCAGGCCGATGGCCATCCCGAGCATTCCAATCGGGCGCGTTGGAGGAGCGACAAACCCCAGCTCAGCGAACGTTTGGACATCCCGGGACGCAGCACCCAAAAGTTGCGCTACATGACGCGGATATGACAAGAAATATGAATTTCACTTCCTACCTGATGCGGAGTTGGGGACGGCGGTCAACAAGCTCCTCAAGGTCTCCGCGATGGCAGCGTTTGTCGCGCGGGCTCCTTTAAAAAGGGATGCGGGGGTGCGCGCGGGCGCTTGGCCGCGCCCCTTTGGAACGTGTTTGCTCAACTGCCGGCGGGTGGCGCTACTGCGCCTTATAACCAACTAATTGTCTGATGGCTGCCGTGTGGCCTCCCAAAAAGTTGAGGACGACGCCTGTGCTTCGTGCTTCGTTCTGCCGGCTTGGCCGCGCGAGTCGCTTCAATCTGCGCACTTGTAAGTCTTCCAAAACACTTTTTCGCTCACAAGCTAGGCGATGGCTATTGCTAACGTTTTAGTTCAAAGGGCGATCGCTCGTTCGCGAGGAGTACGTAGCAAAATTCCCAATTGTGTAGCAATTAGCCACGAATAAACATAGGTTTTAATGTTGAATACAAATCCGCAGCGCGTTCATTCCGCAAATTAAACTTTGTTGTGTTTTGCTCGCACGTCTGTTCATATTTTTGCCCGTCGCGGTCTATTTTTGAAGGGTACCGTTCGATGCGGCCGGAAGCTAAAATCGGGCGGCGTCGAATCGACGACCCGGGGGCCGGTTATGGCGGGCCCGGGGAATGCTTTTCCTAAAGTATCAAAATGAGCAGCGTTGTTTTTTTTTCTCGATACATTGAAAAACTTGTTTTGTGATTAAAAGGAAGTTAAAAGTGTTGTTGTGTTCGTTCTATTTTGGACAGTATCAAAAAGAATAAAAAATATAAAGTTGTAACAGTTATATCAATATAGAACAGGATTGTATTGGTCCGGCCCATTTGGGGATAGATTTTCCCCTTTGAGACGAGTTTGACACCCCTGATCCAAATGCTACTTTTTCTAATTGCAACTGTCGACATCTCAAATTTTCATTTCATATTTCTAATTTCACACATCGTTTTGACCTTTTAGAGCGGTGGTGTCAAAAATACTTGACCTCATTTGAATATTTCTTTATGTTGAATAGGTAATGTATTGGTTTAAACTAAAAACCGGAACAAACGGAGAATTCGGAGCGGACGATTCGTTGGGTTCCCTGAAACATTTTGCGCGCCTCGGATTTGACTTTTCCCAGTAGTCGCTTGTAAATGACCATTTTATTTTTCAGGTTAACGCTGAGCTGGTCACGCACTTCATCTTGTCTTTGTATTTTTAAGACTGGGCGAGTGAGTTCCTTGGGAGGATCACCCCAAGCCAAAGTAAGTGGGCTAACTTTTTCAAGCGTTGGTCGTCGCGCGTGCATACAATTCTTCACGAGCTCAAGTTTTGCGCGCTCCACCGCATGCCCAAATCGGCTCGGCGACGCAAGCCGGGTCTTTTTGCAGGCGCCGAGCCCATGGCCCGCTACGGCCCGCCGAGCGCGGGTTGCCCACCCCCGTTGTCGGTCGCGCCGCAATTCATCGGGTGCCAAAATCCTCCCCGGTGCAAACGCGCGGGGAGTCTTCAAAGCCGCTACTTGTTAGGCGCCCCGCTCTCGAGGATCCCCAAATAATGAGGGAAATCTTGAGGGCGGCTTGCCGCCGGCTTCGAGTGCGCGCAGCTGCCAGTGAACACCCCTCCAGGGTTTGTTTACTTTCATAATGGCGGGGACGGGGGCGCACAATGAGGCCCCGATGCACGTCTTTGTTTCCGTGCCAGCATCCGCGCAAATGTCCGAGGTAGTCGCAATTCATTAAGGTGAGCGCGACAACAACAACAAAAAAACAAAAAAAAACGCAATACCTATTAGCATGAGAATACGGCCTCCTCTCACATGTAATGATTTACTCGCAGCGGCGCTCGAGATTCCATTAGCCGAGACGCTGTTAATTGGCGCGGCGCGCGCCGGCGGCCGCGTGGAAACGGGAAGGCTTCTTTTGTGGCGTCTTGAAAATGTGGCGACAAGACGTCTTTGTGTCCGTTCACAAAACAAAGTAGGCCTGTTTGTTTTCATCGAGCCACATCAGAGGCGCCATTTACCTAAATTATTCCTGCGCCTTGCCTTCTTTTCATCAAATAGCACAATTAGATCAATGTTAGTCTAAGCGAGGCCTCTTTAATCCATCTTTCCCCAACGGGCGGTCCGCGGCCCCGTACCGGTCCCCGGATCGACTGGTACCGGGCCCTACCCGAAATAACCATGTTTTGGAACTGACTTGGTTCATCCTTTGACGCTTGACCCATTCCTGCTTTGTTTGACTTGTGTTTTTCGGCGCCGCCGTTGGTATTACTTTTCGTGGTGAGGAAGGAAGGCGGGGCTTCACGTTTTTCTGTCTCTCTGCAACAAAATGTGTCCCACCGCTGACTGTAAGGCCGATTTTCTTTGTAGTAATCTTGTCATTTATGATAATGAGTTTGCTTGTCCATCCGACAACTTGTGACTGTGGATAACGTGCTAGCTAATGTTAGCGTGTCATATAGTGCCGCCTTGTATGCGCTTAGCTCATTAGCGTTTTGGTTTGTGCCTGGTATTTCCCTTATTTATAGTGAATCAAATGAGTAGCATCGGCAGTTCGTGTTTGATTATATGCCCGATGTATCCATTTCATTTGTGATGAGGGCTCCCATTAGTCGTCGCCGCCCCCCCCCACCGGCTGTAGGTTGACAAAGCGGCCAGCAGAGGGCGCAAGACACCGCATCAAAATCTGCTTCCCTCTCCAGTTTGAGCGGACGCTCAGTTGTCCGAGTGATGTCGTGCGAAAGGAAGACAAAGGCAGGGCTCCTGTCCTTAGAAAATAGATTTTAATCTACTACTCTACAGAGTCATACATGGCAAATACATGTTCAGACATTGAAATACTGCTGATCTGAGGGGGGGAGTAACGCTTGTTTTCACAGCTGTTTGACAGCGCGACAAGAGACAAAAACTGTCATTGTAATAATCACATCAAGTGATCGAGGGACATTTCAGTTCATACGCGTTTGTTTAGAAAGCCGTATCAAAAAGGTACAAGAAAGACGGATGTAAACAGGCTTTATTTGGGATTATTTACGTGCTATTTCATGACGCCAGCGTCACCTCGGGTCGGATCAACCGGTCGCTGCCGTGGGGCCGTTCTCCGCCCGCGCATCGGGCCGGCGAAACGTGCGCGCCGTGTCCAGTTCAGTTTTGGTCCACTGGGTGCCCGTTGGTCCCTTTTTGCTTTTGTTTTTTTGTTGTTTTTGGACGAGGGGCACCGGCGACTCGGGCCCAGCCGTCGGAGGGTCCGAAGGCGTTTCCCGGGAAAACGTCCGCTAGGCCCCGCCTTCACTCTGCCTCCAGCAGGGGGCGGGCCTCGCCCTCGGGGGTCTTGACGCTGTCCGTCCGGACGATGCAGGTGGGCCGGTGCAGGTTGAGCATCACCATCAGCTGCTGCCTCTCCAGCCGCAGCTCCTCGATCTGGGCCTTCAGGTCCGAGTTGACCGTCTCCAGCCGCTCCGATTCCTGAGCGGGAAAGGGCCAGGTCGGCCGGCGTGGCGCTGGCCTCGCTCGGCACGCTCGCCTCGCTCGGCATGCTCGCCTCGCTCGGCGCTCGCTCGACTCACCCGCTGGAGGAAGTCCGTTCGCTCCTTCTTCTTGTTCCGGCAGCGCGCCGCCGCCACTTTGTTTTTCTCTCGCCTCCGTTTCCTCCTCTCCTCGTCTTCGTCCGTCTGCAATCGCGGCCGCGCAAGCGCTTCAAAGTTTTGCTTCCCGCCGTCATGGATCCTACCCTTTCTTTTCAAGGGCCCGTCTCACGGGGTTTCGATTTTGATGAGATTCTAACCGCGTCGCGATGTTAATTCCTCAATCTCGACACCCCCGTGCTGTTTTCCTTCCTTGACGCGTTTCTAAGAATTCCTCGCTCATCCGGCGCCCTCGGCTTCCCCTTTTTGCCCTCACCTCGGTCTTGATGGTCAGCGGCCTCTTTCCCAGCCTGCCCAGGAAGTGCAGCGGCGAGAACATGGCGCCCAGCTGGTGCAGGTCGGCCAACTTGAGCCGGTCCGTCAGCGTGGTGGCCGAGATGCCCGCCAGCGGGCCCAGGCAGGGCAGGGAGCCCGCCGCCAGCGAAGGGTCCGGAATCTGTCCCGGCATCGCGCCCCGCCCGCCCTCCGCGCCTGTCGGGACAAAAGCCGGGCCTTTCACTTTCGGCCGCCGCGTGAGCCTTTCCTGCCGTCGCGCGCCAACCTCTCCACAACTACGCGCGCGACCGCGCCGACAAAAATTAGCTTCGGTCTTTTAACGACGCAACCTCCATTTGTATCCAATTATTGTGCGGTGAAATTAACAGCTTGTGAAAAGCTCACTGTCAAGCAAAGGGAGCGCCCCCTAGCGGCGCACCCCTTCAAAAGCGCGGCGATGACCTGCGAGGCGTCCGATTTCAGAGACGGGGGCTTCCGCGCCCGCGCCGGTCGGACGACAAAGCCCTCTCAGAGGCCGGCGACAAAGAGCGCCATTGTGCTGCGCTCTCAAACAGCTGACTGTGCCGCGGGCCCCGCCAGCTGACGGCCCGGGATGGATGGCGAGTCGTACCCATTTCTTCTTTTTTTTCCTTTTCTTTTCTATAAGGCTCCATCCATTACAAAAGTCAATAAGCCGTAGAGGAAGGTTATGTAACTCGACTCGAACGCTCCTCCACCCGTGCACGCGGACTGTTTTTGCAGTCGGTCCCAAAAAACGCGCGCCCGCCCGTCGCCAATTCTCAATATAAACTTTTAGGAGAAAGACTTAACTCCTTCACTACCAAGCGGTATCGCAAAAGCCAAGTCCTACTGTAGCGTGCCAGACGTTTTCCGGCGTTTTGACGCACCTTTCAAGGTCGACAGAACATTTCATTGTATGACTACGTCGTTCAAAAATGTTCAGTGGCATCAGCCCTATCCATACATGTACAAATTTCGGGGGGGAGAAACTACGCCCCTTTACGTACCAAAACTACAAATGCAACTATAGCGAAAGTAACGACGCCGTATATATGAAATTGAAGTGACTTTTCGGGAGTCCAGGCTAAGCCGAGCATTGAAGTCATCCAAAGACTTGCGAATGTCGTGAGTTGTCCGCTAGCGCCACCCCGTGGTTTTGGGGTGTCAACACATACATTTCTATTGCGCCTCGTTCGTGAGACGCGATTGAAAGAGTTGATGCAAAGATAGAGGCAAATGCATGATCAAACACGGGGTTTGCAATATGTCCAAAATGGACAAGATTTCCAATGTTGAATGGCAGCAAATGAGCCCGACATGGGCTAAGTTTCACACCTATAGGTTGTACCTCTCCACCTCCCGTTTACAAGCATTTAGAAGGGATGGATGGCAGCCTGACATATTGACAGTTGTCATGTTTTGACAATCTGGTGCAATTCTTAGTCTCCTCGTGTTTTTTCAGCAAGCGCTTCCTTTGATATCGCACAGCAAAAACATCAAAAAGCCCGAGTTGGGTCAAAATTTCCCCCAGGGCTTAAGGGGAGCGCCGGCCTCGAGTGGCATCTATCCATTCATGATTAAAAAACAACGGGCGATAGTAGTTTACGTGACGAAAAATCTCGTCCGCGGCACCGAAAGAGTTAGCGGTCCACCTGCGCTGGCGGGGCTCATTTGGGCATTTCCGCTCACCTCCTCTTTCAGCGCGTCTCTGGGCGCGCGCCGGAGTACGGAGCCGATGTCAAACGAGCCTTTTCGTTATTTGGTGCCTCCCTTCCCTCTCTCATTTTTTTTCGGGCCTTCTCCCTCTCGCCCACTTCATGTATAAGTCCCATTTACGCGGCGCTTGGCAGCCGCCCGTTGTTTTTGCTGGAGAGGAAAGGACAAGGCGGCTCTGGTAAAGATCTTTCTCGAACAAAATGGACTCTCTGTTGCGAAGGAGGGGGCCCGGGACTTTTCCTTTCGCCCGCTCGCAAACGGGGAAGCTACGAGGGGGCGGGCCGCGTCGACGGAGCCGCCCGCCGTCACCGTGGCTAAATTCGGCTCAACTTGGCAAAGTCGGTGAAAAATCGGCCGCGTTTACGCCGAGGATACCTCCCGGCCCGCCGCCGCTCCGTCCGAATATCGGCCTCCGAATGCCCCACATCGGCTGTCGGAGGTTCGGGCGCAGCGTGAAAAGTCTGGCCAGAAGGCAGCACGATGCAATCATTAGCCGGCCGTTTATTCCTGCGCGCATATGGGAATGGAGTATTATCTCATGCGGAAACACTGACGTTTTCCCCTCCTACGCGAACGCGCGGCCCGAAGGCGATTAGCGCTCGGGGGTGGAGGCCGAACGCGGGGAAACTCGCTTTCTGTTTACTAACATTGCCAATTCGCGGAGGAGCAAGACGGATGAAAACTACTTTTTCAAAAAGTCACCCCCGGCTTTTTTTTTTTTTTTTTTTTTACTCTTTCAGTGCCTAGCGTTATCGGAAAAGGCGGGGTGCCCGGTGTATTTAGCGTTTTCACGATTGCGAACGATTGATTTCCTTTCCCGACTTACAATTCCAAATGTGCCGTTTGTCGTATGTATGGCAACACCGCCATCCAACGGTCACAGTTATCGCTACATTTAGCTTCATGTTAAAGGAGCACTCGTCATGCTATTGCGCATTTTAGGAATCGATTGTTCTGGCAATTTCCATCTGCTTTATTACGGCGACGGACGGCCGAGGTTAGACCGGAACCTCCGTGGACTGCGATGTAGGGAGCGGGCGGAGGAGAAGCTGGAGCGGTGGAGGTTGGCCCCCGGAAAGAGAGGAAGGGAAGTGGACAAGCTCAACTGAATCAACAGCATCACCTAAATCAGTTCCCAAACATCATTATTGCGGGTGCGGCCACGCGGACCGGCACCGGTTGATTCAGGCTGCGGACCGGCCGGCCGTCGGGGACCTCGGCTTTCTCGGAGGCACCTATACTTTTGGCCTTCATTTTTGTTCCAAAAAAAGTGCGTCTGGGGGATTACAGTTGGCGATTGTAGTACTTATGCGTGTGGGTGTTTGGCTCATTAGCAGAAAATTGCCTTGCTCTTAATTTCACCTTTTGAGTCTCGGCTCTCGACGGCTGCCAAGTTTACGAGGGGCCGGACGACTAAACCTCCCCGCCAACAATTTCACGCGCACCATATTAACGCCGGCGGTGTGCTTTCACCCTCGCCGGAGTCGTACTCTTACGAATGGCGAAAGGCGCTTTTCGACAGCCGTCCGACTCCCCGCGGACCTGGATTAAATTGGGGGGAAAAAAAGTACGCCGCTTGCCATCTGTGACGAATGCAACGCGCGATCCCCGCCGATGCGATTGCGGCCGGGCCCCAAAATGTGATTTATTGCCGCCTCGCGAAGCAATCGTTGGGGATTATGTAACGCACGCTTGTCGGTTGAACATACTTTGTCCCGCGTTTCGTCATCCGTCCGAGCAGACGCCGTTTTCGCCCCGCTTGCTCACGTAGCAGTTATTATTTTTACACAATGACCCCCCCCCCCCCCCCCCCCCCCCATCCGCTCTCTTCTCTTCTCACCCTCGCCCCACGGCGGCGCTAATACGAGCCGGCTCGCCGTTGCATAGTTGGCCGACGCGCCTGCAATGCGTCTGCAGCGCGCGCGCCGATCGCAGCTCCCCGCAGACGCACTGGAAGGCATTTCCACTCAAAATAAACCGCGTGCGCCCACGTCCAGCCTCTCAGCACCTCCAGCTTTTTTTTTTTTTTTTCTTTTGCGCCAAACCCTCCCATGCTTGTGCTTGGCAACGACACAAATAAAGACACAAAAGGGAGGGCGCACGTCGCACATGGCGCGGAGCAGCTGGAGAGTGAGACGCTCACAAATTTGGAAAACACTGAACCTTTGAACCCGCCATCAACATCATACTCGTCATTCTACCCTCGGCCTCAACTATTCGGGGCGCGCCGCTAGCTCGCCGGCCTTTGCTAACCTGGACGCAGCTCGCTAGCCTCACCGGCATCCGCTAGTCCGACTAGCCTTTGCTAGCCTCGCCGGCCTTCGCAGGCCGCGCCGCACCGGCTTTTGTAAGCTCGACCAGCCTCATTTACCTTTGCGAGCGTCAGTGACGTTAGCTAGAGCTTGCTAGTCTCGCCAGCCTTTGCGAGCCTCACCAGCTTTTCCTAGTCATAAACCTAGTCCCAGTCACTCAACCTTTGCCGGGGTTTGCCAGCCTCGCTAGCCTCGCTAACATTTCCTCGCCTCGCTAACCTTTGCAAGCCTCAAGAACTTTAGCTCTCGTTTGCTAGCCTCGCCAGCCTTTCCTGGCTTCACTAGCCTTTGCCCGCCTCAGCAGTGTTTCCTAGCCGGCGCTCGCTAGCTTCCCCGACCTTTGCGAGCCTCACCCGTGTTGGCTAACCTCGCCGGCATTCGCTTGGTTTAGGCCGGCGGCGTCAAAGTAAGCAAATAAACATTATGAGAACGAGGCGGACCGCAGTCGCATGCGGTCGGCTTTAGCGGCACCGCACAACGGGTTGCTTAAATCCAAAAGTTTGGTTAATGCTCAATACTTACTCAGAGAGAAGCTCTTCTGTCAATGATGCAAGTGTGTTCGCACACTGTGGAGAAACAGGATGATTAATTAGCTTCCGATTATTTCACGTCAGAAAAGTTTGCCATTCCTGTCATACGCTTGAGCTAAGAAGAGTCGACATACCCCACTGGGTAAGTGGAAAAAATGCCATTGGGATTTGTTTTAGTGCCACAGAATATTTTTGTTTTAACAATTGTGCAGCTCTGACCTGGATCGGAGTTCAATTTTTAAAAATTAAATACTCGTTTTGACTTTTGAAAGTGTGAACCCTCAGTCCGGATATGTACGTCAATTTGCATAACTTCAGGCCTCGAGGGCCGATATCCTGCATGTTTTCAGTTTTTGTCTCAACACGCCTGATTCAATTTATTAGAACAATTTCCTGCACAGTTTACTAATGAGTTAATCGTTTGAATCAGGTGTGTCGAGGAGAGAAAACTTGGAAACATGCAGGATACCGGCCCTCGAGGACTGGAGTTTATTCATGACTAAAAGAAGAAGACAATTCAATCCATTTCAAAAGCAGAAGAAGGTTTCTTCCACTGTGTGTGAAATCCCATTTATGAAGATACACATTATTGATCCTTAAGGAACGCTTCAAAATAAGGAAAAACTATTTGCTTAATCAAATTGAACAGAAATCTCTTACGTAACAATTTATCAAGTGAGCTACACAGTGTAAACAGTGCAGAACTGTTTAGCATGTTTTATCATTTTGAAGAGCCCATTGCTTCCTTTCACTTTTCTGCGTGCGGCCTTTAAATTCAAAAGTTTGGACGGACAACACCAGACGCGATGCATTCACGTCGGACTCCGAAGGAAATGCTTCCTTCAATCGCGTGTAACAACAACAGCAACGGGGTCGCAATTGTCCGATCGTGATCGGAAATCTCCGCTTCGGATCGCGTAAAGTGAGCGGAGCGCCTGGAACTTGGCCTTACATAACGCCTTCGCCGGCGGGATAACCCACGCGCACGCAGTCCGTCTCGAGCGCCTTCAAATTCGGAGCGACTCGCGCAAGTCGGCTTGTTGTTGTTGTTGTTGTTGTTGTTAGCGTAACGGGGGAGCGCGCCAAACGCAGCCATTCTTCATACATTTGAAACGAGCCCAAAGTTTGGGAATTGGCGGATAGGATATGTGGCGGATATGATTAAATAACGCGCAATAACGTCCCTAAAAACGATTCGGCGACCTCTAAAAGAGGAAGAAAGGAAAATCGACTTGACGGTTCGCGCGCTTACCTGTTGTGCGCCCGAACAAGAGATGCAAATCAAAATCAAAACAATCCGATAGGCGGGCGCGAGCCTCGTGGTTTTGGGGTTGTTTCCCCCACCTCCCCCCCCCACCCCCTCAAAGAGTCGGCGCCGGGTCCGGGGACTAGCCCGAGTGGTTGCATCAGCCCGCTTAAGTAGTGGGCCAGGTCTCGGAGAGCTTCGGAATGCGGAAGTGGCCGAGCCAGACGTAAGCGTGTGCGGTGAAGGGGCGGGGCTGAGGGCGCCCGGCTGACTCCGCCCCTTAGCAACCAAAAACATACACACAAGCCGCGGAGGAACGCTTTCGCCTCTCGCGCTGCGTACAAACAAGCTACACGATCTAATAACAGAAAGGCGTCACTGTCACTTTTTTTTTTTTTTTTTTTTAACTCCATAGTCCGATCCAGGCGTGACAAAAATAGAGCCAATCTGTTGGATACTGTTGCAAATGAGAATGCGCTTGCAGGGATGTCAACTTGCTACATTTGAGCCTTTCTTCCATCAGTGGCAAACTGTTGTACGTTTAATCGTAATGTTCGTGTTTCGCGATTAATAGTGATGTCGCGCTGACGCTATTCTAGACAGCGGTAAAGAATAATACATTGAAATTGTTGTTTGAAAGTTGTATGAATATATCCAGTACCATCATCTTATTGGTGCGGCCCACTTGGTAATAGATTTTCCTCCACCCGTGGCCGAGGCTCAAGAAAGATTGTTTTTTAGTGCACCTCAACGCTAGAAGAACGCAGAGGCTCAAAGTCAGGCTGAAATGTGGAACGCTATCTCAAACAAGACGGAAGCAACGTCAACTAGGCCTTTTGTGAGATGTCCTCAAACAAGGCGCAATTGTGACTAGCAAAATACTCGAGGAGAGTCGAAAGACAAATAAGGATGGCGCTTTTGCAGATTTAGGGCGCGCGACTTGTCGGGCCAGCTGCGATAACACCAATTGGAGCTGCGTGCCAGTCATTGAAAAAGGCGAGATCGGCTAATAAAAAGCCAGTCAAATGACTCTTGTGTAAGCCTTCAAATAAAAGAGGAAGTTAGCATCAACGCTCCTCATGCCAGCAAAAATAAGGAATAACGCACAGTCGATATACACTAGATTACAGATACTCTACTTCTATACTGTATGTATACGGGGGTCACAAGGCAGCTACTGTAAGTTCTGTACCGTAAGCCTACTTAACCCCCGGGGGAAAGTTCCACCCAACTCGGGCTTTAGGCTGGTTTTAACGTGCGATATCAAAGGAAAAGCATACCAAAAAAAACCCGCGTGGATCGTCAAAATATGTCAACTTTCAGTACGCCGTCCCTTCTAATCGCTTGCGAACGGGAGGCCGGGAGGTCCGCTCTCTTACTGCCAGTTCAAATTGCAAATATTGTCAATTTTGGACGCCCATGCACCCATTTTTCCTTTCAACGCCAACTGGCGAACCGGGCACGTGCCTGAAAAATTACAGATGGTTTTAAGTAATACTCATCGGTAATATTAGTAATAGTAGTAATGTAATCAGTTATTACCATTTCAAAACCGCTAAAGGTGGATTTCAGACCACTCTCGACCTTTGTTTCATTTGACCAATCTGTGAAGAATTTTGTCCGTCTTGAATGTGTTCTCAATTGTTCCACCCAAAGCATGCCATCGGGGTTATTCCGCCCCCCGTCCCCAAGAGCCCCGCTCACTTCCTTTTTTTTTTTTTTAAGCTTCTAATTTGGCTCTGCTGTGATTTATGTCTGGCATGTGTGCGGGGGGGGGGGGGGGGGTCGCGTGTGTGTGCGTCACAGTGGATCCAAACATAGACGCGCAAGACATTTCGGAGGTGGCAAGCGGGCCCGCCGTGGTAAAAGTTGCCTTACCCGGGACGCAGTGCTCTCAGGGACGGCTTTTTGGCCCAATTCCGCCGCGTGAAGTAGAGCAGCGGGTTATGGCCGGGCTACCACAACGAGGCGCTCCGCGCGGCTCTTTAGTCGCGCGTGCACTCGCGTCAGTTTAAAAAAAAAAAAATGGTATCCAACATCCCTAATATTTGTTCACTGTACAGTGTATTGTTGATTTATTGCTGACATCTGTACGTCAATGGCCTTTTTTTGTTTGTTTTCAACGTTGGCATGCGTTTTGTGGCCGGCGTTTGTTCCCAGAACACATCCTTCTAAGGTGAGCAGATCCCCAGAGCAGCTGGCTGATATTTGCCCACGGTGCATCTTTTGCTGACAACCGCAATTTGGAGCATCTTTTCTGCTCTGGCCTCTCCGGGAAATACCCGGCGCTCCAGACGCCATCCTGCCCGCTCCCGTCCCAGCCCGTCCCGTCCCGTCGCGACGCGTCGCGTCGCGTCCTGACTCATGCGTCCTCCTTGACCGCAGCCCAGACACAATAAGGCAAGTCCAATTTGCTTCCTTCCTTCTTGTTCTCCTTTGGGGACGTTTGCAAAAGTTTGCACATTTGAGAATGTTTTCTTATTTCATAAGAGTCACCGCTGAGGGCAGAACAGGAAGTTAGTTGGCAGAGCCAGAAACAATTTTGAATTTTTTTACGATTGCACCGCGAATGCCGAGGCGAGGCGAGGCGGACACCGGTCCCGGAGATAAATCCTTCGGGTCAACTGCGGGCCTCATTTCACACATTTCATACTACACCTTAGGCGCCACTATAATGACATTACCGTGCTAGTCGTGCTACACACCCATGCGCGCTAATGTCATACGCCCTGTCAGGAATCGATAAGAGTCACGAACCATTGGGAGAAGCGCTTTGCCGCTCCTCACATCTGGTTGACGCTGACTTTTTCCACGTGTCACCGTCTCATCCTGACAGACGCTTCCTGCTCGCTCTTAAATTCCAAGGGAAGTGCCATATTTGCGCCGATTAATCGACGTCACGGGGCCTCGGCAAGGCTGATGCACAGTAATGTCCGTGCTGATTTGCATTAGCCCCTATGGCACTTTAAATGCTTGCACTAAATTAACAAACATGTATATGTGTGTGTGTATATATATATATATATATATATATATATATATATATATATATATATATATATATGACATTGTTTTGAAATGTCTTTTTTTTTGGTACAAGGAATACACTGTACTGTTGTTGTTTTTTTGTTTGTTTGTTTTTTTTCAAATAGCTTTGCGGGCCATGTCTAAATGTAAGTATTTTTAGCATATGGCGCGGGCCGCAATAACGATGATGGCGTGGCGCAGTTGGCCCCCGGGCCGTAGTTTGCATACCTCCGGGCTACTCCAATAGCTGAGCTTGAACATGTAGAAGCGGTTGGTATTGTGGCAGGTGTGGCCTGCCTCCCTTTTCACACGATTTAATTCTCAACACAGTCACGTCCCCCATACGTAAGGACAGGGGTGTGTAGACTTTTTCTGCACTTCATTGACCTGCCTATTTATAACCCTAACCCTCTGTCTTTTACTGTCATGTTTGCGCCAACCACAAATGTGTGTTACCTTACTGCGGCGGAGGTGAGAGAAAAATCAAATCAAATAAAAAGTTCAATCGAGCGTAGATAGCAAGTGAGTCAACAGCGACAAACTCCATCCTTCATCAGTGAAAAATGGAAAACCGCCGAAAATCGGGTAGAAATGGGAAATGCGCACCTAGCGGCCATTACATTAGGGACAGCTAAGTGTGTAAACACACACCTGAATTATTAAACTGTTCAACTTGTTGCTTGCAGCAATTTGCTGGTGCAAATAACGCGTGACGGTGCGGCCACCGGGTGTCGTTCGCGTGCTGTTGCCCGTGTAGGTTGTAGCGCTTCCTAACGCGGATAAAACTGCTCCACTACGGATGCGTGAAAACTCCCAGTGACGTTGAACGCAACGCTTCGTGTGACGTCGTGGCCCCATTTTGTTTTCGCTTTCCTTGCTTGCTGAAGACCATTTGTGTTGCGGGAGAATTCCGTTAAAATGCTCGTAGAAATTCGCGTTTGGAGAATTCCGTTAAAATGCTCGTAGAAATTCGCGGTTGTTCTTGGGGATATTCGGTCTACCCCCCCCCAAAAAAAAAAAAACTTTTCGTTTTTCCCAGCGGTGACGACACGGCAGTCGCCATAGAAACAAAACAGCGCCAGCCCTGCGCCAGCCCTCGCTCCAAATTTGGTCAGCGGAACTGACGCGGCACGCTGCCTTCTCCGTGACGTCGGCACGTCGCTTAGCTTGTTGCCTTTGTAGAGGGCAGAAAAAAAAAAAAAAAAAAAAACAAGTCATGAAATCCAGCTCCCTCTCGTCGTCCTATTGCTCCTCCAAAAATAATTTTTATACAAACCCCATTCTAAATATGACTAATACGATATTTGTGCATCTTTTTGCATTTCTTTCTTTTGCATTCATTCAACACGTCGACTGAGTGATTAGTAATGACTCTCAAAGCATTTTACATTTTAAGATCAACAGTTAACCTTGCCTAAATTGAAATGGAACATTTTTCGCAACTTTACTTCTAAAGGGTACACATACATGCCATTTTTTAAATTCATCTGCGAATGGCCTCTTTTTATATATAAGAAAAACAATCAACAGAATAATGAAAATGCATGGAACTTATGATTGCATACAAACGACTTTATATTGAATGACAACAATTTTGTTCAATGATTAGTTCTCAAAAAAAAAAGAATCAGAATGAAATATTTTATTCAACAATTTTCCATCTTAACATATCCATTTTGGCTGGTCTTTTTTACTTTGTCCGCACATTACCCATTTTAATGTAGTACATAATAAATAACTAAACGATCAATCCAAAATACAGGCAGGTGCATCATTTATTATTTAAGATAATATAAATATCTGTGATAATGATGACGTGTGCAAGAAAACAAAAAAGGCGTGTCCCTCTGACAATGACATGCGGTGGCGTACGGCGACGGGCACCACGACGCAATGTTCAAATGCCGCTTTTTATTTGCATTGCATATATTTACTGTCACGCGTAAAAAAATAAACTATGTCATAAAATGTATCCCGGTAAAATAGAGGTTGGAATTGTGACATTCCACATCCACACGACACGCCAAATGCTACACGTCAGCAACCCTGCTTTCTTCTACTATTTCTTACAAGTTTGCTTACAGAAAATTACGCATAGCTTCACGTTACAAAATCACGTACGTGTTCCGAGTCATTTGCATGCGTGGTTTTTTTTCAAGCTCTCATTTTGGCCAAGTGCATCGCCACAATTGAAACACTAGCAAAAATATTTGTACATTTATATGTGTGCGTGTGTGTGTGTATGTATGTATACATATATGTAATATATTTATACACACGCACACAGTATAATGTGTGTATTCTGCCATACTTTGGATGTTGACACAACAGCAAACATACACTACAAAAGAAAGGAGTACAGTAAACCCCGCTAAAATCACAGTTCTGAACAATATACAGGAAATGTTTGTTATATAGAAGAATAACTTATGATGTATTGTGTAGTTGAGATGAAATGTGCTGTATGATCTTCCCCCGCAATGCTCCGTGCCATGCGTTGTGTTCACGCCTTGCATTGATTTCATTTAGGATCAAACGAACAAATGCGGTCGCTATTTTTCAAGCCGCGCCCCTTCTGTCGCTTTGCGGGAGTCTCGCGATATTATGCGAAAGGCCGGATGTTTTGCATTTTTTTCTGGGTGCCGGCAAGTGACGATAGGCTGTCAAAGTGTCGCACCGTGACGCTTTGCAGCAGGAGGAAGCGGTCAGCCGCCAAAGCGCGCGTGCGTGCAGATTCGTCGGAAAGCGCTTTGTCAGGCGATGGCGGTATTGCGTCACTCGGAGGCCGTGAGACCTTCGAGACGGATCGGACTCTATTCTCGCCGTTAAGTTGGAGCGTGCACGCTTGACCTCTTTTCCTGGAGCGTTGGAGTGTTTTAGTACGTTTAGGTACACTTTGCTTGAGTTTGTCAACTCTATTGTCGGGGTTACTTGAGTTCTATTTGACCTAAAAATGTCCAACTCCGGTCCGGGAGGGCCGGCGTCCCGCCGCGTTTTCCGAGTTTCTCTCGGCATCGGCGGACGCTTCAAACCGATCATTTGAACGGGGTGTGTCGCAAAGAGACTCTCGGGAAAGGTGCAGGACAGGGGTCCTCGCGGACCGGCCTTTTGACTCTTTTCGGGCCTTGCGAGCTTTTTCTCGGCGGCGGAGGTCGTAAAGCGCCCCGGTCCCGAGGGGCCGGTATCCCGCCCCTTTTTGAGCTTTCTCTCGCGCGCGCGCCCGATTGAAATGGTCAAGCTCCCGCAAAGCACGCCAGTCAGCCAATCGTTTGAATGGGAAAGCCGGAAAAGGTGGCGGGCGGCGGCCCCCCGCAAGCGGACCCGTTGCCCGACCGCGCCAATGTCGGAAGCGCCGACCGGGCGTTTGCGTTCAGAGCACCAGGAGGGTGGGCGAGTCCAGCCTGTCTTCGGGGCCGCCGTCCGCAACGGGGTCCACGTCGGCCAGGTTGAAGGAGAAGACGCGGCCGCCGCCGCACGAGGACGGCGCCAGGCGCTCCAGGTCTTCGGCCACCGACCTGTACAGGGTCTCCCAGTCGGGCAGGCCCGGGGGCCCGTCGGGATCGGCCACGTCGGGGACGAAGGCCCCCCCGCCCTCCCGGTACGGCGCGCCCGCCTCCGCCTCCGTCTCCGGGTCGGGCACCAAGTCGTCCAGCTCGTCCTTCAGCTCCCGCAGGCTCTCGTCTTGCGCGCCGGCGCACAGGAAGATGTCGGAGTCGCCCGAGATGGCGGCGACCGGGACGCTTTGGGGCGGCTGCAGTGCCGCGTCCCCCTCGTCCCCCTCGCCCCCCTCGTCCGCCTGGTCCAGTTGACAGGAGGCCTCGTGGGAGGACAGCACCTGCTCCAGTCGCTCCTTCTCCTTCAGGAGCTCCTCGACCTCCGACTGCAGGCCCCACTTTTCGTCTTCCAGTTGCTCCGTTTCCTGAGGGGCGGGGCATTACTCGCGCGCCGCTTGGAGATCAACGAGAGGACGTCCGGACGTACGTACCGCTTGCAGCGTGTCCATCAGCTCCCTCCGCCTGTTCCGGCACTTGGCCGCCGCAATTTTGTTGCGCTCCCGGCGGATCCTCCTCCTCTCGTCCTCTTCTTTGGAAGCCTGCCGACAAGAAAAACACAACGGACACACTTCTAGGACGGAAGCCTTCTCTGCGGCGAGTCAATTTCAACTCTGTAGATCACTTAAAAAAAAAAAAAACAATGGATAGGCCAATATTATACAGTAAATCAAGGGTGCGGAACTCCAGTCCTGGAGGGCCGGTATCCTGCATGATTTCCGATTTTCTCTCTCCTCAACACACCTAATTCAAAAGGTTAGCTGAAATGATTCCAATCATGTAATTCAGGGGTGTTGAGTGGACGAAAACTGAAAACATGCGGGATACCGGCCCTCCAGGACCGGAGTCCCACACCTGTGTTATAGATCGTTAGGCAGTTTGGAGGCCAACTGAAATTGAATGTGGAAAAATATGCTTTGAAAATCAAGTCCACGGGCTGAGTAAAACGCTTGCGCCCAACTGAAATTGAATGTGGAAAAATATGCTTTGGAAAAATATGCTTTGAAAAAGTATGCTTTGAAAATCAAGTCCACGGGCTGAGTAAAAGCTTGCGCCGCGATTGTAGCTGTTGGGAAGTCAGCCGTCGTCATCTAGCGGCCAAGCGTTGAACTGCACTCAAGGGAACTCCAGCCCTGTGGCTCATTATCACATTCGCAGCATTACTGTACTTCTATTACAAGAATCCTTCAATTAAAAGATGATACGTCCTACTTTAACTTCTTATTGTTGTAAATGTTGTCACCACATTTAAAATGGCGGCAGTGTCTCGACTTCAATCACGTTATGCTCTCATTCAATTAGAAATACATTTTTACGTGAGTCCCGACGTTCAGTCGCAGGATTTTTTTGTTCTATTTTGTACTTTGGAGTAATTGGTTACTTTAGTACTTAATTGATTGTGTACCCGACATTTTTTCTCGCCAAACACCGGGGTAAAAAAAAAAAAAAAAGCTGAAAGAAATGCAAATAAGTTCCTCGGATTTAACATCTTGATTGTTTAAGAAAAAATCTTTTCGGTTGCTGTTTCTTCCTAATATGCCCAGCGGACGGGGGCACGCTTTTGACGGCGAGAACATAACGAGCAACATGAGGTCAATGCAGTGAATGATGACGTAGAGGCGCTGCAGACAGACATGCATGCATGCATGCATGCGTGCGCTACGTGCATTCCTACGTGTACACGCCGTCCTTCAAAAAAGAAATGAATACAAGTCGTCATCACGTGGCCGCCTACCTTGTCTTTGTGTCCCTTCTTGCAGCTCGAGCTCTTGGCCTTCTTGTCGGAAGACTTGTGGCCCCCGTTGCCTTTAGAAGGCGCCGCGGGGGCCACGCGCACGCCGGGGCCCCCCGCGCAGGGGACCACGCAGTCTGACGCATCCTGATCAAATCAAAAGCCCACAAGTTTGCTATCAGAGTTTGTGATTTTGTTTTGTTTTGTCCTCCCGAAGGCGGCCGGCCGTACCTGCCGGTTGCCAGCTGGCGGCGAAGGAGGACGCGGGCTGCAGCCGGCCGATGCTGCGCTGCAGCTGGACGACGACGACGACGACGAGTCCGACCAATAATCCGGGTGCATTTTTTTTCTCTCGGTATAGCGATTGAAATGATGTCAACGGATGTGCGCGTGAGAGCGAGTGCATGAAAAGGCCGATTTGTGTTGCAATCCCCGAGTGCGGCGAGTGCAGCAAGTGAGGAGCACGAGCCGTCTTTTATACTCGCCTGGATTTTTATGAATGAAACGAACGAGAGCGAACCATTTCCTCGTAGGGGGGGTTGGGGCACAAAAGCGCAGCACTGCGGGGTCCCCCCCAACGTAGCACGCGAATGTAGCAAGCGTGAATTCACAATCAATTGGATTCAAATGTGTTTAAAAAAACGCACACAATGGAAGTAAAAGAAGCTTATTTGAGGCTGCACCCCCACCCCAGCAAGTGATAAGGGTGACCCCCTCCCCCCCATGAATGAATCGCGTCATTTCATGCAACGTGACCCGTGCGCCCTTTCATTCCACCCCCCGCCCCCAAATATATATATCAGCTTGTGCGATCATTTTTTTCGGAGCTGTCTTATGCAACGGCATACATTTGTCCCGTGACTTAAAAAAACACTTTTGACTCAACTGTCCTTTACTAAGCCATTCGCGTTGTCCTGCACATACGCATTTTGGGCAAGAAAATCCTAAACCAGCAAACAAATAAGGGAAATAGACCCTTCGCACCATATTCGGCACTTCCGGTGAAGAGGGTCGCACAGGCGCAGCAGGGGGCGCTAGGGGCGCGCTCTAGACGCAACCAAAGGCAGCCGGGAGGCGACGCTCATGTTCATCCAATCCGTGTCTATCCTTCCACCTGTTTTTCCTTCTTTGCTCGCTTCTTTGCTCGCTTCTTTGCTCGCTTCTTTGCTCGCTTCTTTGCTCGCTTCTTTGCTCGCTTCTTTGCTCGCTTCTTTGCTCGCTTCTTTGCTCGCTTCTTTGCTCGCTTCTTTGCTCGCTTCTTTGCTCGCTTGGCTTCCATGCGATCGGTTTCTCTCCTCGCCTCCTTTACTTCCTTGCTTCTTTCCTTCCCAGTAATTCCTTTCATACAATCCGTTTTCCTTGTTTCAGCGTCCCATACCTGAGTTTTCTCCCTTCTTTCCCCACTTGCTTCCTATCTTCGTACAATCATTTCCTTCCTTCCTTCCTTCCTTCGTTCCTTCCCTCCCGCCTTCCTTCCTTCCTTCCTTCCTCGCTCCATTCCTTCCTTGCTTCCTCCCTCGCTTCCTCCCTCCCTCCCTCCATACAACACCCACATGCAACATGCTTGCATCCTTTCCTTCTTCCTGGCTTCCATCCTTCCCTGCAGCCCCTGTTTCCTTCTGAGTTTTTTCCTTCCAGCCTCTGTCATCTATCCTCCCCATTTTCTAAATCCTTGTTTTCTTCATCCTGCCTTCTGTCCTTACTGCCCTCCTTCATCCATCCTCGCTTCTTTCCTTTCATCCTCCCTCCTATCACGCCCGCCTCGCTTCGCCTCGTTCCACCTTGAAAGCGCCCAAGTAGCCAAATTGCACCCAGCAGCATTTACCC
This sequence comes from Hippichthys cyanospilos, assembly GCF_059441005.1. NCBI lineage: Eukaryota > Metazoa > Chordata > Actinopteri > Syngnathiformes > Syngnathidae > Hippichthys > Hippichthys cyanospilos. The sequence continues at coordinate 469,119 of NC_142388.1, read as the reverse complement.
AGAATGCCTCAAAGTTTAACCAGTGTCAAGCTACACCTTTTTCAAATGATGAAAAAAAATGGCGCCCAAAGGGTTAATTCTTCCAGCGCTGTCCTCCCCAAAGCGTCTAGCCACTTGTGTCCCAGTCCGGACGTGGAAGTGTTCCCCTGACTTCACTAAAGTGATTTCTACGGGCTATTTTTAGGTCGCCGATGACATCATAGGTCCATTGAAGGGGGTGGGGGGCATTGTGAACAGAAAGGGGCCTCTCAGGCTTCCCGGTAGTCGCTGCCTCTCTGCCAGGCGTCGGGAAAAGGGGGAAGGGGGGGGGGGGGGGGGGCGTATTTACTGGCACATCGTTCGTGGGCCCGAGCCAAGGGGGTCAAAGTTCACCGCCTCAAACACAGAAGCACCGTGAGAATGAGCATCGCACGAGATGACTATTTTTAGGACGTCAGCTCGTTTGTTGACGTACAAGTCGAAAGCCCAAATGAATACATTTTTTTTTTTTAATGGCATGAGATAAGGCGAGGCGTGCCATGTTATGCAAGCACGCGCTTGCCAACCCGCCGTCCGTCCATAACAAAACAAGATGGCACGCTCTGTGCTCCGGTGCTGAGGTGTCCCATTTCAGCTTCGAGTGCGACGTCTCACTCCGCCGCCTTTCTCGAAGTTTCGCCGTGACGTCACGAAGCCGCTACGACGAGCTTATTCCCCCCCCCCCCCCCCCCCCCCCCCCCCAACTCCATCAGAGTAAGCCCTCTTCATTGTTATAAACAATCTCGGTCGCCTCACGAAACGAGTACGTCACTGCCGCGAAAGGGCGGGGCGTTGCTATGGCGTCCGGTGAGCCTCAACAGCAACAACCAGCTCGGAAAGAAAACAAACAAAACAAACAAACATAAAAAACAGACATAGAAAAGCCCTCAAGCAAGCGACGGAGAACAAAAAATAAAATAGCAACAGTACATCTTGATTCTTTTATGCTTTGGCCTTTGGCGGATTCCAGTAACTTTCGAGCGAAAAAACGACTAACTCATGCCAATCGTCACATCACTTTGTTGTATTCATTCGTCTGCTTTTTAAGTTTATGATGGCTCGAGTGTCTAAAAAGCACAGTCGCACTCGCGTGACTTATAGTATTTCAAGATTGAAGATGTATAGTTGTTCCACACAATAATTATGTGTAGCACATGAATCCCGAATGGATCATTTCTAGTCATTTAAAAATGATCATTTATTTTGAGACTACTAGTCGTATAGTCTACTATTTAAAAAGTCACCAGTTCAAGTGCAGTTTTTGCCCAAATTAGTAGCTCTTCCAATCCCCGCTTTTTTGCACGCCTTTATGACGACGAAAAAGGCGTTCTTACTCTGCTGTTTTATTGTTTTCTCGTTTGTTTGCTCGTTTGTCTGCATTGCTAAATCTTCAGCTATTGCATGCAACTTGAACGTGTCGATCCGAATGCGAAAATGCGCGAAGATGGAGCGTGAAAAGGGAAGCGCGAGTGCGTGAACGTAGACCGGTGGGATTGCGCAAGATTCCTGGAAGTGAAGGGCGGGCGGGCGGGCGGGCGGGCCGATTGCGCCCGCCCGTCCTTGTTTTGAACAAGGACGGGCGTAATCCCCTCCCAAGGACGGGCATAATCCCCTCCCAAACCTGCCGCAAGCAGGTTTGGGAGGGGAGGGGGAAGGTGAGGGTTCCCTTCTCGGGGAACACCTTTTGTCACGCGCACACGTCCTGTTCTGCGAGCGTGCCACGCCCACCTCTTGCACACCGCAAAGGTACGAGCGTCTTCTCGGGGCCAGCTACTTTGGAATCCATCGCTTCCTCATTCGCGCGCGCGCGCGCACACACACACACACACACACACACACACACACACACAGACGACGACGTTTTAGTCAGGTTTTGAGGGGGACTACCAGAACAGATTGAAATGTTTTGAGTTGTGAGCAGGGTCACAGAATGAAATCGGCTCGCATGTCCGAACCCCCCTTTTTCTCCGCTCACGTTTCCATTTTCACATCTCCATTCATTTGACTTTACCACAGTCTTCTCCATGAAGACTATTCTGTGTTTGTCGCACATCGCCGTACGCCATTCGCCATGATTTCATAGCCTGGTTAGAATGGGATTCCCGTTGAGATTTTGATCGTTTTTGGCCATCTTCATTCTCCGAGGTGCCGATGACACTCGAGAAGACGTGCCAAGGCAAAACGAATCAATGAAACTTGATTTGTTAGGGATAATCTAGTCAGGCGTAGTTTCGGACTCGCATACAAATAGGCAAAATGTGAAGTAATCTAAAGCGTGCAAAGACAAAGTTACCTCGATCTAACAGTGCCGTTTCGGCGTCTCGCTAATATTTGTCAGCCTATACAATCGAATTTTGTCTGTCGATCCTAAAACGAGGTCAGTGGTTGAAAAGGCAACGAAAGGAAAGGGAGAAATTGCGGTTGTACTTTTGCTTTTTGTGCTGATTATCGTCTTCGCTGCTTGCGCACTTTTCTTTGCCAACAACAAGGCGAGTGTTTGTTGTCTTACGTAACCTCACGCCGCTCGCTCACTGCTCGGATTTACCAGCAGAGCCCGCCCCTTTTTACAGGATGCGCCATATTTGGAAAATGACGTCCCGGGGATCCCGGAGCGGAATCTTCCATTCCGTGAGAGCGGGAGGACAAGTTTTGCAAAAAAGTCGGCTTTGGCCTCCGATTCCGCCTTGTGCCTCGCCGAACGTCGAGCGTTTCGAACGCCGAGCGTGTTTTAAGACGTCGCGTGAGCTGACGGCTTGACGTTTTTTTGGCCTTTGAATCTTTCTTACCCTCGGTGTCTCCTTGCGCCCTCCCCCCGCCCCTATTTACGTCACTGGAGGAGCCCGCTCCCAGATTATAAAAAGGCCGCCTGCAGAGGAAGCGCTCAGTCAGTTCACACGCAGCCGAGAGCGGGAAGCGAGACTTGAGCGAACATTCGGAACTTCACTTGTCAAGTGTACATTTTTTGACCGACCGGAGGAATCTTGGGATTTCGCAAGCTCTTGGGATCTTGCCGCGATGATGTTCAACGTGTTGAAGGCGGACTGCGACTCGTCGTCGCGGTGCAGCAGCGCGTCGCCGGCCGCCGACTGCAACGCCGGCCTGGGCTACTACCAGGCGTCCCCGGCCGGGTCCTACTCCAGCCTGGGCTCGCCCCAATCTCAGGTACGCTGCGGCATCACGGCATCTACCGAGTAGACGAAGCCGCGTTTTCCATTTAAAGCCTTTAGCTGCATGATAGCGCGTGAAAGAATCGCCTTTCGACTCTATTGATCTTTGAGCTGTCTATACATTTGCAGCCAATCGTCCTCCACTGATAGATTGCAACTGTTACTTCAGTACAACGTTGACTTTAATGCCTTGAATTTGAATCGCGCAGTGCTTCAACTGTGTAGTGTTTAAGAGTAGCGCGCACTTTGCTTTCCAAACCGCCTTGCTTTACACCGAGTGTTCCACTGTTCTGATAATGCAGAGAGCAAACAAGCTTGTTTCGCTGCAAACAAGTTTGAAGTTTTTGATTTACCGACAACACCTCGCCGAGCAAATATTTTGCCAATAAATCTAAATTGTTCGTCTTCCTGGAATCGCGCTGACGTTTTTTTTCTTTCTCCTTTCGTGCAGGATTTGACGGATCTGAGCACCTCCTTCGTCCCCACGGTGACGGCCATCTCCAGCAGCCCCGAGCTGCAGTGGCTGGTGCAGCCGCTCATCTCCTCGGTGGCCCCTTCTCACCGGGCGCACCCCTTGGCCTCCAGACCCAGCCAGGCCTACCCCAGGGGGGCCCTCAAGGTGGCTGCGGCCCGCCCTCATAGCACCACCAAGCGCGGCAGGATGGAACAGGTGACTTTTCCACCCGACCGCCCCCCCAACAAAAAAAAAAACAGTCTTTCTCCCGGTTTTGACACAGACCGACTGAACTTTTTTCCCCTTTCAGATTTCACCCGAGGAAGAAGCAAAGAGAAAAATTCGCCGGGAGAGAAACAAGCAGGCGGCCGCCAAATGCCGCAACAGGAGGCGGGAGCTGACCGACACACTCCAAGCTGTGAGTATCCCGCTCATTTGCTTTGACTTTACGCTTTTTCTACCCGGCAAAATTGTCTTCACGCTGGAGTGGTGTTTTTCAACGCGTTCGATGCCAGGGACGTATTTTCACGTTTAGGACTACAGACCATCCCAGATACTTAAGTATCGCTTTAATACTCAAGTCTTTGGAAATTAATGTCCTTCAAGTGCTTGAATATTGATGTCATACTTAAGTATCTGGGATTTAACATCCAGAAACACGTGAAAATACATCCCTGGCATTGAAAGAGTTAAGTACGCGACACAAAGTTTTTTTTTTTTTTTTCAACTCAATTCAGTGGATGTTTTGAATTCGCTCAAGCCCGTATTTAGAAGGAAGACTTTTTTATTTGAAATCCCCAACAACGTATCTGATGGCTGCGGTCTTGTGGCCCCGTCAGGAAACGGATCAGCTGGAGGACGAGAAGTCCAACCTTCAGAACGACATCGCCCAGCTGCTGAAGGAAAAGGAACGGCTGGAGTTCATCCTGGCCGCCCACCGGCCCGTCTGCAAAGTCCCCGTCGGACTCGGGCCGGACTCGGACCCGTCGCCGGCCCCGACCGGGCCCGCCGCCTGCGGCTCGCCCTTGGGCGCCGGGCCGGTCAGACTGAGCGACCTGGACCTGGACGCCTCGGCGCTGGAGGAGTCCCTGGAGCTGCTGAGCAAGGCGGAGGTGGAGCGCTCGGTCCCCGAGGCGGACCTGTCGGCGTCGCTGTGCGGCGCCCAGGACTGGGAGCAGCTGCACCCGTCGGTGACCAGCGGCGACTTTGAGCCGCCGCTGTGCACGCCGGTGGTCACGTGCACGCCCTCGGCCGCCTTCGCGTCCTCCTTCGTCTTCACCTTCCCCGAGGCCGAGGCCTTCCCCGGCTGCGGCCCGCTCCGCGGGCGGGGCGGCGCCGCCAACGAGCACTCGTCCGACTCCCTCAACTCGCCCACGCTGCTGGCCCTTTAAGACGCCAAAGCCGTCTGAGCTAAGGACTGGGCCCCCACCTTGACACCTGGTAGCATGTCTCAAGTCGTCTGCAAGTTCTTGGACTTTTTTTCTTTTTAATGGTGCTACATAACGAGGGTTGTCGTCACGGCTGTGTGTCCGTCCACTTTTAGGAGCAATAGTTTTCAGGTCGTGTGAATGTGGGAGGGGGAAAAAAAACTAAACAAAAACTGACATCTCAACCCATCGGGCCGGGTCTTCTGTCCTCAGCTTGACAATTTGTACGGACGTTTTCTGTGAAAACTTTTTTTTTTTTTAATTTATGAGATTTGACTTTATTTTTTTACGGAAACGAAAGCGAAGAAAAGTCTATGTGAATGTAACGTATATAAACTGATGGAAATAAACTTAGCGATATTTCAATTGAAATTTGGTCTGGTGATGTTTGTACTGCTCCTCTTTGGTCCTTGTATTTCCCCAAATGCAAGTGAACAATTTTATCCTGAGAATAATTGAACTTTTTTTTTTTTCCAAAAATGACCATTTTAAGACATTTTTAGTATGCCATTTTCTTACAATTCAAGGAATTTATTTTGTAATGAACAGTCGGTAACATTCATTCCATGTTTTAGGTCCAGCTAATGAAATTCAAAATAAAAGTGTTCAAATGCCTGCTTTACAGTAGTCTTAAAAGAAAGGGAAAAATGCTTGCCCAAGTTTGGAAAAGGACTAATATATCGTTGCTTCGAAAAAGATTTCAAAGCTGCGTAAGTATAGGAAAAATCGACGAGAATGAAAATGTTTGGTGCTTTTCCACTTGTGCGTACTCTCCACGTTCCGTTGTCTGTTGCCTAGGTGAATTGTGCCACAAGTCACACAACTCTGACGTCAGTATTTTTTTTCTACTCGCATACTTAGCGCGATGTGATGACGTCAACTTCCGTGACCAAATGGAGACTCCGATCGAGCTAGTTTAGACGAGCGCCGACAGCCCAAGCAACCGCGGTCCCCGACTGACTTGGAAGCCCGCTATTTCCAGCTTTCGCAGAGCGTAGTCAAGTCGAATCGATTCGAACGCGGAAATGAGGCTTGAAGCGAAAAGATCATTCGCGGTTCGGCGCGTTCGTGGCAGCTTATGCAAGCGAACGGAGAGGATCCGAAAGCGGCGAGCACAGAGGAGGGAAAAAAAAAAAAAACGAGTTTAGAGTGTCGCCTCCTCAGTCTGTCCTCATTAAACTAAAGTAGCTTCATAACGCACGGAAGCTAGCTCATTTGCGTCCGTGACGGTCTCGTTAAACGTTATCTTGGCTGGCAGATTTATTTTTGTCCAATTACATTGCAGGTCGTATCTCGTTGCTACGCTCCTTTAATCTGCCCGAGGCCTTGCAAAGCAGTCGTGCTGGCCAATGCCATTTAGGACGCCAGTGCATTCAAAAAATCATTCAAAATACACGAAACGTTAAAAAACAATCGCAAAAAAAAAAAATACTAAGATGGAGAAATATGTGGTAGGCAGCTGAAGAGGCACTGTTTTTCTCTATTTTGGTTTTCCCGATTTATCTTTTTTTTGGGGGGGGGGGGCTTGAATCCCTTCATTGGCACAACTGCAACGAGCAGCTAGCTAGCTTAGCTAGCTAGGCCTACAAAAGGCATTTTCCCTTGGGATAGCCCAATCAAATATTGTCATCTTATTCGTTTGACATCCTTAAATGTTTTCACTCATACAGTGAGGATAATTTTTGAAATACAAAAGCAAATTTTGAAACGTTTGATACAGTTGTACTTTTTCAACAATCTGACTAAAAAAAAAATCTCGTTTCATACAACATAATTGGGGACGGTCCACAATGTAATACTGAGGATTTCAATCATTTTGTAGCTGATTATGGAAGCAGCCATTTGTTCTTCATCAACTCCGCTTAGAATTTATGGTGGTCATCATGTTTTTGATGCAGCAGTCCCTTCCTATATTTGTCGCTCATTATTTACCACACCACTAAACTGGACCTCTAAAATCATTATCACATTGATACTCCATTAGCCAATCTGTTTTGTCGTTTTTCTTCATCCCCTGGCACCAGCGGGGCCCCGTAGTGCCTTATGTCTTTCCGAAGGCGGCCCCTCAGAGGAATACTTTCAAAAGCGTGTTAAAATAATGAAGCAACCGCTAAATATCCGCTGTCGTAACGGCATGTGCAAATGACGCAAGGCTTAGGCCTCCCCGCCCTTCCTTTCTGTGTCATTTACCCAGTTATGTTTTGTTGACTTTTTTTGCAATATGAGGACAACTCAGTGGCGGCTTGCCTAATAAGGCGTGCGCGTCTTCTCCTTTGTGCGCGTGTAAGGAATGTTATCAGCTATTTTTGCAGATGGAAATTTCCACAAATGACAGGCATCGAGTCGGCTCGGGTCTCGGCTTGGGCGCGCCGGCGCGGCCCCGACGCGTTGGCCGTTGCATAAGGTCCGCCCTGGCTGTCTGCAACAAAGCTGCTATTATTAGCTCCCCGCAACCCCCCTCCCCCGCCCTCCCCCGTGAGGATGGAGGGCCACGCTGGCAGAAATAGCAGGTGCCTTCTTCTTTTTTTCTTCTTCTTTTTTCTTCCCAACATCAGCATCAACGGCGGTAAAATTAGACCCGGGTGACGGCAAAAGGCGCGGGCTCGGCTCGACGCGAGGGAGGGGGGGGGGAGGCCGGGATGAGCGCCGTGGCCGTCGCAGGCAGGTTTGCCCGCATGCCAACCTCACATGCTTTCAATGGAGCGTTCAAGACGCAAACGTCCGCGCGCCAGTGCCAAGCTGTGCTCCGACCGACAACAAAGAAAAAGCTCGCTACGTGGCGCCTTGCCGAAGTGCTAGCTAGCTTCCACGTTAAGGTGCCTAAGCAACGCTCGTTTTCTGCATGACACAACGGTTCTTTACACGAAATAGCTTCCCGCTTTTATCGTTGCCCTTTCTGAAAACAAAGGAAAATCTTGCTACGCAGCGTTGCCTAAGTGCTAGCTAGCATCCATGTTATGCAAAGGCTATCCAAACAACGCTCAAAGATTATGAAGGGAACTGCAATGAATGAAACCTGAAAACACAAAGCAGTTTCCCGATTCCTCCGTGTGGCTGCTAAAACAAAAATTGGGATGGGGACTGCTCCGTCAACTGGCCTTACACTTTTATTTCCTTTTAGGGTAATGTACCTGACTGTAATAACTTGTAAGTCAAAGCAGCGTCATAGGACGCGATGTCCCGTTTCATTCTGGAGCGTCAACATTCATTTCGCTCATCTTTGCACGGATTGCGGTTGCTCTTTGTAATTTGGCTGCTTTTGACTTTCTCCAGAATTCACAGCCGTCAGCATCGGGGCGTGGCGCCGCGCCGCGCCGTGCTTTTGCGTCAGCCTGACACTCATTCAAGGAATTTTTCTTTGTGTGCTCTGGCAAAAAAAAAAATTGAAATGAAAAATAGGTCATGTCGCCGCTGCGTTGGTTCGATCACTTTCGACGCTCAATGGAAATGAACGTTACGTTTCCCGGCGCTGTCCTGGACCCCAAAATAAATACCGCAAATAAACTGAACCCAGACTGTTTTGAGCGGCCCGTAGCATATTTGCCACTACTTTTTTCTCATGCTTTTAACCCTGCGCATTGTAGCCAAAGGGGTATAGAAGAAGGTGCTATCACAGTATTGATATAGAGTTTGAACTCGCCACCAGGGGGCACGCTCCACTATTCAACACGACCAGGCATGCTACTGTCGTGTTGGTGCATAATTCTAAGAATGTATGTTCAACCTATGTTGAAAGTGTTGACATTTTGTTTTAAATAAAAACAAACAAAAAAAAACGTTCAACTAGTTTAGGCACTAAAGTATATATTTCTTTACTGCTAAAGTGCTAAAGTCATTGGTTAAGGTCACCAAATTAGGTTACTTTAGATGAAAGTAATCTTGACTTCAATACTAAATTAATCTATTACAAGATTTCAATCACTTTAAATTCCAAAGAAATACGTAACTTAAGATACTAAAAGAATGGATTACTTGAGGTTACTGACGTGATCATTATCTTAGTACTTGATTCCTTTACTAACCTCGTTTGGCCAAACACTTGAAAGTTATCTGGGATTGATTGTTCTTCTAAAACGTAAAAATATGTCTCTGGGATCGAACGAGTCTTAATATACAGACGCAATTGAGCTACTGTTCAGTGCAGGCGCACATATTTTGTGGTGGCTTTTGCATCCTTTGATATTTCTTGATGTGATCTTTGAAGTAAAAGTGGCGGACATCCCTGCTGCACTCGGACTTCAAGGTGAGTGAACAGCAGAGGGCGCTGCTGCGCAGAATGGCAGCCTCCTCGCTTCAAACCTTTCTCATCAGGCTATTATTAGAAGAGACTAGAAAATAGAATTGCAAAGAAAACGCCTTTATGACCAAACGCGCCCCCCCCCCCCCCTCAAAAAAAAGCGTCTATTGAGCATCACGCATTTGCTGACACCTCGTTGACGAAAAGGTTTGCACTTTTTGTAGGCGATGTCTTAGACGTCGGCGGGAGTTGAAAAAGACTGCGGCTGGTGCTGAGGTGCTTGCTATTCTTAGAAGGCCTTTGACGCAGCGAGCTGCCACACCGGAGGGATTTCTCCGTCCAATAATTGGCGTCCTCGCGCCACTCGGTATCCCCGCCTCGCGTCACCTCGCCTCGCCTCAGCTGCCGGGCTCGGGGACAGGGATGTCTCCCTGGAAACGGGACACTTTTTATGTAAGCTGGCAGCAGAGAAAGGACGGCTTGAGGCGCCACGCCGGAAATAGATTGCTACCTGCCGTTGCTTTCCGACGTCATCGTGAGCAACTAGGAGGTGCCAACGCGTCACTGAGAAGGGATTTAGCATTCGGATGAAATGTCGCCAACCCGGATGGTGTGCGTTTTTTTTAATATCCTGTCAGACGGGATGATTTTGATTGAGAAATGGAAAATTGAATGTACTGTACTCTTGTTTAAATAAAACGTCGGAAAAAGTCAAATTACGTTTTGCGAGCCTGTTGTTTTTTTTAGTGTGAAATGATCGCAAAGTTTCTTTTACGGACACTTTCTTTCCTGTCATATACTTCTAAAGTAACGTTCTTCAGTTTGTTAATTATGGGTAAATAATAGCAAACGGATGGATACTGTGCGTTTTTGCTCTGTTACGTTTAGGTGAAGTTTCCCACTCCGACCTGCCGGCGGCGCTGCAGCCTAATTCAAGCCGGTTTTGGTGTCGCCGAAGCCGGAAGTTGTCAAGCGGGCCAGCTGGCGGTGGCTGGTTGGTCTTTCGCTCGCTCGCTAGCTCGCCCGTTCGGCTTCCTTTCAGCCATGGCTCGCTTCGCGGCGCACCTGCTCCTGCTCCTGGCGTTTCTCATCGAATCGGCGTCCGCCATCTCTTTCGCCTTGCCGGTCAACTCGAGGAAATGCCTGCGCGAGGAGATCCACAAAGACGTCCTAGTCACGGGCGAGTACGAGATCAGCGAGCAGGCCAACACCAAAACCAACCTGAAGGTGAGCCCCGCGCGAAGGCCACGGCGGAGCGCCGGAACCTTACGGCGTCACCTTCGACCCGCTCCGTACAAGAAACGCCTTTCCGAACCTCCGCGGCCTCCTTTAAATGTTGCCCGTGAAACGGACTTTTTCAAGTTGCGGGCCTCTAAACCATCACTTCCGGATTCAAACAAGCTAATTTACTTCTAGCTTAGTGACGTCACGCTAGCGTACGGCGCCGTTTTTCGATGTGTTTTCATGATCGTATCGAAACGGATTCTTTGCTGTTTGGCCCAGTCGACGTGCGCCGTCCCGTCGCCGGCCGGCCGGCCGGCCGGCTGGTACACGTCACACTAACGGCAGCTGCCAATGCGGCTGACACGCTCCAACAAAACATTGAATTCTCTGACAAATCATAACCCGTGTCGCCACCTTGCCGAATAATCTTTTTATGTCAGAAGTTAGCCCTTAAGAAGTCGACGCTCCAAAAGTAGCAGTCGATTTGCTAAAGCTTGGAGGCTATCTGGACGGGTCTCCGAGGCAATGTTACGTTTTTTATTTGAGGGGGCGGGGTGGGTGATCACTGCATTTACTTCTATTTGTGTCAATAGCGGGATTTTATTCAAAGTACTCACTCGTCCTAAGGTAAAGCGTGTTTTTAAAGACCAAACAACGCAGAAAGAGTTTGGAAAATTGGACGTTAGAGAAACTAAGCAATACGCGTGTGTGTGTGTGTAATGGCCAAAATCCGGCGGGAGAAGTACCACATTATAGTGAAGTGGTATAACTTATACCATTTTTTATTTGTATATACCATTGATTATTTAGCGACATTAGTCTCATTTCTAGAATTTCATCATCATCTCAGGAAACCCCTTTCTCTGCTCGGATGTCGTGTTCAAGTTCAAAGTATCAACCAGTTTTCCGGGCGGGCAAAATTCAACTTAACTTTGGGTGCGATGGGGAGTGTGAACGATCACTCGCTTCTTGCGTGCCCTTCTATTGGCTGGGACAGGCACCAGCAGTGAGAAGTGGCTATAGGTAATGGATGGATGTTAAAGTTGAATCTCTGCTCATGTTAGATCACCGACTCGGCCGGCCATTTGCTGTACAGCAAAGACAGCGCCACCAAGGGGAAGTTTGCCTTCACCACAGAGGACTATGAAATGTTCGAGGTTTGCTTTGAGAGCAAGTCCCCGATGGGTACGTTTCATCCAATCAGACAAAAGCATGCGTTTTTTGAGCAAGTTATAACATTGCTATTTCTTTACTGCTTCCTTGTCAAGGGACCGGAAGAGTGCCGGACCAGTTGGTCAACCTGGACATGAAACATGGCGTGGAGGCCAAGAACTACGAAGAGGTGAGGCTCCTTACCTGGCAAACACTTGATCGGATTTCAACATAAGAGGTTTTGTCCCAATCGCAATTGCAATTGGGTAAAGCGTGGATTTTGGGGGAGGTCGCGAGATCGGAAAACAAGTACGTTCACGTTAAGTTCAGTTGGTGGAAAAAAAAAACCCCGATGTTCCTAGTTGTTTTCTACAAAGCAGCTAAATAATCGACACAGAAAAACATGTGACCGTCCAACGTCACGACACAGCCAGAAACATATTTCTAAAATACAAACTGTTGTCTCGTAAAATCCATCCATCCGTCAATTTTCGTTGGCCAAAATAATGCGGAGCGCTGGCTTTCTGGTGTCTATCTCGGTTGTCTTCAGGCGGTAGGCGGGGGGCACCCCGGATCGGTTGCCAGCCGATCACGGGTCGCACAGAGACAAACAACCGCTGGCACTCCCAATCACACCCGAGGGCAATTTCCGGTGTCTAATATAACAACCATGCATGGGGGATTGTGGGAGGAGATCCGAGTTCCCGGAGAAGACCCACGCGCGCACGGGGAGAACACGCAAACTCAGCCCATGTATATTTCGTCCAACATTCATATTTTTTTGCATGGCAGGAGTTTTTGAAAATGTTACCACTGTTGTAATGATTTTCACTTCAGCTTTGCAGATGTTAGTACGGTTGTCAAACTGAAAAAGCAAGGCCACCCTTAAACCGCGAAGCCCAAGTAAGTCCAACGAATAATAGTGCAGACACCGCACACATGCTGCGTTCTCACGCTAAACTCGATAAGTGGACAGCGATAACGCTGGGAGCCGTCCTAAGGTACACACAAACGTACAAACGTTTGTGGCTCAGCTTAAGCGCCAAAGTCATGATTGGGGGAGTGGGGACCTTGTAAAATAATTGTTCGGACATCAAAGCCCTCAAAACAGGTGGGTCTTTTGCTGTTTCTTTGCGCCTAGCGAGTCTTGACTGACACCTAGCTACCGGACCAACTTTGTAATAACCATTGGCAAAGCTGAGTAGTTTGCCTGTGGCGCTCGCTGAGTCCAGATTGCCAAGGTGGAGAAGCTGAAGCCTCTGGAGGTGGAGCTGCGCCGCCTGGAGGACCTCTCCGAGTCAATCGTCAACGATTTTGCGTACATGAAGAAGCGAGAGGAGGAGATGAGGGACACCAACGGTAAATGTGCCGCGCCTTCGGAGGAACGCCAGTCTCGCGGGCCGCCGTCCCGCATGCCTTGGATGCCGCTCTCACCTGATTCAAATGATCAGGATCCTTTTCGGGCTCCGACAAGCTAATAATTTGAATCTGGTGTGTTAAAAACAGGCGGGATTGCGGCCCTCGAGGACTGGACTTTGAGACTTTGGGCCGAGCGCTTTATTTTTTGGAAGTGTTTTTGCTGAACCTGTTTGTTAAAATATGGCGGCGTGACCTCTGTTCCTTTTGTTGCCAACAGAGTCGACCAACACGCGCGTGCTCTACTTCAGCATCTTCTCCATGTGCTGCCTGATCGGGCTGGCCACGTGGCAGGTGTTCTACCTGCGCCGCTTCTTCAAGGCCAAGAAGCTAATCGAGTAGAAAAGGGGGCGTGGATAGACGGGCAAGGGAAGTTGTAGGTGGGGTGGGCGGGAGTGTGGGGGTTCCTCAAATTCTATTTTTTAAGATGCCAGAATAACGCGCCGTTCAAACGCAAAGGCCCGCTTTGTTTTGATCTTTGCCACATGCCGACCACTGTGGGGAGACGCTTTGCCCGCCACATTCGGGCTTCCGACCGACGAGACGCCGGTTCTGCTTTGGAGCGCACGCGCCGCCGATGTTGGCGAGGAGCTCCTCTTAATTCAAGTGAAGGAAGGCTTTTTCAAATATGCGTTGTTGGTTTCTTTCGCTCTTCCGCTAAGTTGGCCCTCTGAAGATGTTTTTTGTTTTTTTCTTCATACCATAAATGCCCCATACCACATTACTTGTATATGTTTTGTCTTTTTTGGGGAGGGCTTTCTGTTGTTAATAGAATATTGTCCTTTTTTTATATGTCTCTAAATTAGGTCACCAGGTTTAAACGCCTGCATGTCATTTAAAATCACCTACAGTAGGCATCATTTCAGAGAGCAGTGTTTGTGTAATGTTCTGGGCGAGGAGTTTGCTGAAGCAAAAGAACATGGGACATCAACGAGCATCTCTTCCCAATTTCGAGTACTTGCAGATCCATCCATTGTACTGTTTTTTTTTTTTTTTTTTTTTCTCTCTGTAGGGAATTGTGGCCACGTGGGATTGTGGGTAGCTTGCTTCTAATGTCATAGGGGTTAATAAAGGCATTTGTTGCGGGATTTTTTTTTAAGCGGAGACCTTGTGCATTGTGCGCATTTGGTTATTTTTATGTTGACTGGTGCATTTTGTAAATTTGTTTTTGGCTTTAATTCAATAAAATGTTGGATGGGTTTACATTATTTGCTTCACGGGCATGCTAACAAGAAAAACTCATTGACCATTAAGCGTTTCAAATAGCAGAAAATCTATGAACCTTAAATTAAAACATTCCGATATCCTATATCCCGAATGGTGACAGTACTGACTGAATTAAATTATAACAACTTAATAGTTATATGGCAGTGTACGCGTCAAACAACCAACTTGCGTGCAAATGACGCAATGAAAGCAGTAGCGGATCTCAGCCAATCAGATCACCCTAGTCGGCGTGACCCGGAAGTATCCACAGAACACTTCCTTACTTGAAATGGCCGCCGTAGCTTTCCCGGAACAGCTCGGGAGCTAATTTATTTTTCTCACCCCGAGAAAACAAGTCGTATTTTGTGCCAGAATGCCGGGCGGCGATAAAGAAACGGACCTAACCGAGCGAGTCGAGGCCTTTTTGTCCGACTTGAAGCGAGGTGGGAGCGGCACCGGCCCTCTGCGGGGATCGGCGGAGACTGCCCGAGAAACGACTTCGTTGCTCCGAAGGATCACGTCGCAGGCTCGCTGGAGCAGCGCAGGTGATGCGTTTTTCAAATGTCGGTCACTTGTGCGCTTTTTTTCCTCTCAGCCGGAAAGGCTGCGCCCTTAGTACGAAAACTAACACCTTTGGGCTCTACTAACATAGAATGAACTTCCATTTAGCCTCTGTCGTCATCTTCTTCATATCGCACCCACCGATGGAACTTTTTTTTCCATTTTGTTAGACAAGTCCGCTGAGCTTCAACACGTTTCCATTTGTGCCTCTTCTAGATCTTCCGAAGAGTTTCTTTTTCACTTTTTACTTTCTGTCTCATTGTTGCTCGATTGTGTATTACTCATCACCAATACTAACAAACTCGCCAGCAAAGTTGATGTTGTTTCGGCCTAACGTTAGCAATTTAAGGAGACTTTTAGTGGTCAAAATGATCATCTCATTTTTGTTTCTGAAAGCTCAATCATATACCTGGCAATTCTGTCAATTCGTCCAATTGTATTTGATTGAATTGCTGTTATTATTGTTATTATTACCACCTCAGAGCACCCATTGGCGGCAAGGTGGAATTTGAATTCAAACAACTGCTGTTTTTATTCTTTTCTTTTTGGCAGTTGACACACACGCGCTTCCTGCGTATTCCTCTGGCCACGATGTTTCTGGCCCGCTCTCCCGCTGGCTTTGGCGGAGCATAACTTAGTGGTGTTTATTTTGAACGTCTCAGGGGACCTGATGGAAATCATCCGAAAGGAGGGCAGGCGCATGGTGGCGGCCCAACCGTCAGAGACCACCGTCGGGAACATGATCAGACGCGTGCTCAAGATTATCAGAGAGGAGTATGCGAGGCGAGTCACCTGCACATCTCAAGATTGCCCTTGGAATTTTTATGGCGCCTTTACAGCCGGGCGCAACGTAGTGGTAGCGTACTGTAAAATTCCTCGTACGCGATTTTTGTTTATTGTGGACAATAAAGAATCCCTTCAAGCTCCGCTTCGGGTTTCCTTCATCCGTTGTTGACACGTGAGGCGCGTTTGCGCAGGTCCCGGGGCAGCAGCGAGGAGCTGGACCAGCAGGAGTCTCTTCACAAGCTGCTGACGACGGGAGCGCTCAGCGAGGAGAACTTCCGCCAGCATTTCGCGCCCCTCAAAGCCAACGTCATCGAGGCCATCAACGAGCTGTTGACGGAGCTGGGTGAGGGGCTTTGGCTTTGTCTAACTTCAGACTCACGGAATCGCTGTGTAGTTGGATGTGCATTCTACAGTGGTGTTCACTTGTAAGATTAATAGTGCGTTTTAGGTTAGGGATGGGTGAGTCTCACTTCCAAGTATTGGAATTGGGCCCATAACTAGCCTTCACTCCAGACAGTGGTGTTGAACATCCCTAATTTTAGGTTTCAAGCTGGAATGTCCCTAAAAGTCCCAAATTGCAGACTTGTGTTTGAGGAACGTACGCGTCGCGAGTCAGCCGTCTTTCTAAATGGCCGCTTCTTTCCAGACGGGACCACGGACAACATCTCCATGCAGGCGCTGGAGCACATCCACTCCAACGAGGTCATCATGACCATCGGCCGCTCCCGCACCGTGGAGGCCTTCCTCAAGGACGCCGCGCGCAAACGCAAGTTCCACGTCATCGTTGCCGAGTGCGCGCCCTTCTGCCAGGTGAGCGACGCGCGCTCGTCGGTTGACGCGACGCCTTTCACTCCAACCGTAGGCATCGCCCCACTCTCACTCTCACTCTCACGAGGACAATCCAACAATTCGGTCCCCACTATCTAGCACAAGCCGAGGGCACGTACTGTCGACAATTTTTAAAAACGATCCAATAGCGGTCCCGTCAAAGTAGCCAACCGTCTCAAACATTCGGATCGGTCGTTTCGATTTTGTCTTTCCACCAGGGGCACAAGATGGCCACCAGTCTTTCAGAGGCGGGCATCGAAACGACGGTGATCGCGGACGCCGCCATATTTGCCGTCATCTCTCGCGTCAACAAGGTAGGGAAAAGCGGTTTTGCCGCGTCGCGGCCCGCGTCGGGTCACGAGGACGTGGCGGCGCCCGTCAGGTGATCATCGGGACGCAGACGGTCCTGGCCAACGGAGGCCTCCGGGCGGTCAACGGGACGCACGCGCTGGCCCTGGCGGCCAAGCACCACTCCACGCCGCTCATCGTCTGCACGCCCATGTTCAAGCTCTCGCCTCAGGTGAGCGGCCCGCGACCAAAGCTCCGCCCCCGAGCTGACCCTCTCCCGACTCCTTCCAGTTCCCCAATGAGGAGAACACCTTCCACAAGTTCGTCTCCCCGCACGAGGTGCTTCCGTTCACCGAAGGTGAGACGGCTGGCGCCGAGCCTCCCGTGCCGCCGGCGCGCCGCTTTGAAATGACGCGCGTTGCCCGGCCGCCCGCCGCGTTGCTTCCCGTCTCAGGGGAGATCCTGTCCAAGGTGAACGTGCACTGCCCGGTCTTTGACTACGTCCCGCCCGAGCTCATCACGCTCTTCATCTCCAACTTTGGAGGACACGCCCCCTCCTACATCTACCGCCTCATGAGCGAGCTCTACCACCCCGAAGATCACGAATTGTAAATGAACCCCTTTAAAAAGACTACAGCAAGTTCTGCATTTGTCTTGTGTCTTCAATGTGGGCAAGATTGCAGCAGTGATATTTAAATTAAATAATTTATTAAAAAGACACAAAAAACAACATTTAAAAATGGGAAAATACAAAAATATGATAGTTGGAATCATTTTTTTCAATGTCATCAAGTTTTGATGCTTGTCAGATTCCTCAACTAGTACACCCCCAGAACATCTTATTGTAAAAAAAATGGGGATTGACTTTCTGAAATCTAATGGAGTTGAAATATTCGTACAAAAGTGTATGAAAATACAGTACGGTATACCGTAGTTTTGTTAGTTGGTGATGCTGCGCGAGTAGTCCGCCAGGGGGAGCTGCTGCATCTTTATGCATAGCGTCCCAATTGCCAATTAAACGTCTGATGACCAGTTATGGGCTGTAATAACCGCAAAGGCAAAAAAGAAATAAAAACATTTTCTATATTCATTTAAAAAAAAACACGCCCAAATGCCAGGCCTCCGATACCGTGTGACATTTCTGCAGATTGCACTAGACTGTAGCAGAACAATCGCATGTTATTCTTGAGGGCAAAGTGCACCGCTGGACCCGTGCACACAACTACGACAACCAGTGAAATGCTAGACAGGTGTCAAACTGCGGGCCTCGAGGGCCGCTATCGTGCATGTTTTTGAACCTTCCCTCTTAAACACACCGGATTCAAATGAATAGGATCCCTTTCAAGACCCTGCGGAGCTTGCTAATAAGCTAATCATTTGAGTTCGGTGCTCGGAGACCGGAATCTGACATTATGCCCTATAACGAGATCGTTTGGAAGTTAGACAGCGCGACTTTTAGCTGCCCCCTTGGCTAAAATGACCTTTTGACCGCTTTAAAACACGGAGCCAAATTATTTGTGGCAATTGTATTTCATAGCACCATCTCGAATATTGATACTGTGACGATTTTTTTTTCCCCTTTGGATAAGGCTCCGGCTCGAGCGTAACGTAGCACCGCCTCTCCCCTCCCCTCCGCGGCGTAAGCACCGCCCGGTCGCAGTCAACAACACCGCGGCGTCTTTTCGTCGGCTACGCGAGGACTCGCCGCAACCTTTAACCCCGAAAGCGGCCCCGGACCCGCACTGGGTCCCGTTTTTCGGCTTCTCCGTCGACGGCGACGACCCGGGCCGGCTTTAGGGCGAGGCGCGGGAGGCGGCTAGCGCGGATTAGCATCTCGGCGAGACGGCGCTAGCTCGGCGAGCTAGCTCGCCGGATGGATGGCTGACGGGCGGCTCGCTCGCGAACAACAGCGTCTCTCCGCCCGCTAGCGCCGCGACAAAATGATCGCCCTTTGACAGCGGAGAGCGGTGAGTACGTCCCCGGCCTTTCTCCCTTCCCGCTCGTGTATTTGGACGCGTTTCGGCGGCAGCCGTCCGAGAGCCGCGCCCGGGCCGTTTCAAGCCGTTTGTTGACATCGCCGTTCGCTGCTATAATTGTGCATCTCGCCACCGTCACGTTACAGTCACGTTCTCTATTTTTTTTTTTTGTTTTTATAGGGCCGCTTGCTTCTGCGTGACCACAGTTGATCTCGGGCAAGGTGGGAGCATCGGGAATTCGCTTATTGCCTCTCTTGCTGGTGCCAATTCCTACCTGCCAAAATGATGCCGGTAGGTGTGAATCACGTGACCCACACGTCATCATTTATTTCTGCGTACGGCAGGAAATCGCTTTAAGCTTTCATTCACATCCGTATTAATAAATGATAAAAATGCATCACAAACCGTAACAAATGAGTAGAACGCCGTTGTCAAAGTCAAGGCCCGGGGGGCAGATCCGGCCCGCCACATCACTTTACGTGGCCCGAGGTTTCACATCAAGTTTCTGGCTAAAATACCAAACTTGCAGGTTTTCGGGAAAACATTTTCGGGAGAAAAAAACAAACAAACATTTTTTTGTTCCCCATTTCTCTTTTGAGCGTTTTTAACTGGCCTCTGACTTCAAAACTAGCTAGAAGTTTGACAAACACACCTAACATCAATTTGATTTCACGGCCGTGTCTGAAAGCTGTTTGATTTGGAAACACCTTTTATTCGGAAACGTTTTCCCTCGGATTCGTTCCGGTCACTCGAGCGCCAAGATTTCACTCTCAGAGCTGTTCAGCGAGCAAGTCCGGACGTCTTCGGGAAGGGGGAAAAGCCCGGTCAAGAGAGGTGACGGACGGGCCTACAACTCGGAAGAAAAAGAAAGCTCGGATCAGTCCTACTTGTAGTAGCATACGCGTCGAGAGTCGGCCGTCTTCCGGCCCTCGGGTTTCTTAAAATTGACCGTTTTGACATCCATCTTCTCGTATTTTGCCGGGCGGCCCACGTTTGTTGGTAAAATGATCCGTCATCAAGCTGAAATGAAAGTCAATCTGGTGTTACGGGGGCTCGTTTTCCCCTCCAAACATCCTTTTGACGCAAGGGCGAATGGCGGGGAACAAGCGAGGGTCCGGCGGCGTAGCTTCCGCTCAACTTTGTTGTGAAATAGCCCGACCCGGACGAGCGCGACTCTACTCGGACGTATCGCTTTACCAAACAGCATAATGCGTGAATGGGAGCGGCGCTTTGTTGATCTCGCGCCTCGCGAAAGCGCGACGGGTTGCGCTCGTCTTTTCCGGCCAGCGGCGGAACGCGCAACTGAGCTCGGATACCTTTTATTAGCCCTGCGAGGCTTAGCTTTTCCTTGGATTTGTCAGCGGAGGCCAGAGCCGCCTTTTTGATTCATTTGCGTCTCCAAACACACACGTACGGTATTCACGACGACCGCTTTGCCGGCGGGGGTCGACGACAGACGATGGCGTTTTCCGACCCGAAGGAAGCCGGAATCGAAGACCCCGCCGACCGGCGCGAATGTTTCTTCGACTTCCGGGAGAGCCGTCGGGTTAGCCTCCGTTACTCCTCCGCGAGCGGTCATCTTCGGGCCCATCCGGTCGGTTTGAAACGGAGGTCTTGGCAGACCATTTGCCGATCATCTTGCTCGGGGCCTTCTTTAGCCAAGCGACGACTGTCGTGAGATCACAGCGCGGAAGGTAACCTCCTCACCCGCCGGCAGCCCGGAATGCGCATTAGTCATCTGTCGACCTGCCGCCCGCTTTTATGAAGATGGCGAAAGACAGGTCCCCGAAGTGTTTTCCTTTCTGCAAAAATATGTGCAAATAAGTCTTTGGTTCCGGGCGCCGTCCTGTTTTCGCAAAGTGCCCTCACCCCCCGGTTCTGTCCGAGAGCGGCCACGCGGAAAGCGGCAAATGCCCTCCTTAGCGAGCCGGCGCTCGCGCGCTCTTTCCTCCCTCGCCGTGTTTGTCGCGCGCCCCCTCCCCCTCGGCGAGCCGGCGCTTTTTCCTCCCGAGTCTCCTTCGGCGGCGTCAGAGCATCGCCGACGCGGGCCGCGGGCCGCGGGCCGCGGGCTGGGGTCCCGCCGCCCGGCATGAAGCGCTTCGTCGGCGTGGTGTTGCGCGGCCTGCTGGCTCTGTCCAAGGACGACGGCGCGTGGGCCAAGGAGCGCCAGCGGACCCCCAAGAAGGAGAGCCGGCGCAAAAGGAGGGCGCTCCGAAGAGCCAGAAACGCCGGCAGACGCAACTTAGTCAGGGCGGTCCGTATGTCGGATATTTGTCCACCCCGGTGTCGGATCCAACGGTTTGGGATCGTAACTCGGCCGCTGGAAATTGTCAGCCATGAGTCACTTGGGCGGCAGAAACGTATCGGTCACTTTGATTTTTCTTTGTGTTATCTGACCGCGATGTACGCCGGCGGCGCGAGGAGCGGCGTGAATGCGCCGCCGGAGCTTCGGGACGAATTTTCAGCAAATTCCGCAGTCGGATCTTAACGTGAAACGCGAGAGACGCTCCCAGCGAAATCCCAGCGTGCCTTCTTCCTGTCACTGCTCCCGTATTTAGAGTTGAGCCACACGGCTTGCCCCGAATCAGTCCGGAGTGCCGAGCGTGGATCGGATCGTCGGATCCGAATCCGGTTTGAAATCTTCGTCATAGCCGCTTTGCCTCTTCACCCTGCACTCGGGGCCTCAAATTGTCCTGCGCTGCAAGTCACGCGAGCGTGCAGGGACATGCGTCGCAAAGCTTTGCGTTCAAGACGCGGAAGCGCGTTAGCGAGCGAACGCTTTGGGCGTGCGCGGACACGACCGGCGAGCACGCCTCGCTGCGCCGATGCCATTCGGGCTGCGACGGAAGGGATTCCGGCATGCGGCGATCCCGAAGCAAATTGCTGTCAAACCTAGTTGGGCTTTTCAGTGTTGTATTCCCGGCTGTCTTATTGGCAAACGACATGTTTTTTTGTCTTGGCGAGAGGCGACGCGTGTGATGTTGCTGCCGTTGATGAAAATGATGAAATGATTCATGGGACGGACCTGATAGGAATTCTCAATTTCTGCTTTTAACCCCGCCGTGCTTTTGCGGACTGTTTGGACACTCATTTTCTCGAAACGCTCGGAGGGAGCCCACGCGGGCTCGGGGAGAATATGCCGACTCCACTCAGGAAGGCCAGGGTTAGGGTTAGGCCTGGAGCACTGACGATGTCATTTTCAGTAGACGGCAAGTGGCAAAAATCACTGTCGTTCTTTTCCCACGCCCGAGTCCGAATTTCTCCGTTTCCCCATTTTCAACGGCGGGGTCGACTTATTTTTCTCCCGCGCGGCGTCCGAGTTCGAATAACGCTGACCGGAACGCGAATGAATCTCGTCCTCCTCAGATGATCTTGACGGTGTACCTGAGCGACGGCGAGCAGGCCGCGACGGAGGTGCCCATCACCCCCGAGACCACGTGCCGCGACGTGGTGGAGTTCTGCAAAGAGCCCGGCGAGAGCGGCTGCCACCTGGCTGAGGTCTGGAGAGGCAACGGTGAGAGCGGAGGCACAGTAGCGTAGCTTCGCCTCAGCGCCCACAGAGACCACCTTGACTTTTCGATAGCGCGCTAAACGGTCCACCCGGTCGCCGACCCGCGCCCGACGGCGACCCAACTCGGCCGAGCGGCCGCGTGGGTATAGGCGCGAGGAAATCATCGGGAACGCGGGCCGCGCCTTTTGGCGCCCGTTTGCGCGCTCGTGCCGTACGGAACCCCGATGCCAAACAGAAGAAAGTGAGGCAAATCCCCTTCAATGCGATGACGTGCCGTTCCGGTCCGCAGCGCTGTCGCGACGCATTCCTCGCAAACCGTTGGCTTCCGCTGACGCGACGGCAGATACGTATCGGCATGTTTTTGTGCGCCCCTCTGTTGAAAGCGCCGGGCCGGCCAAACGGGGGATTTGCTCGGGGTTGGGCCGGTGCCTGACAAAGCACCAAAGAGGAACAAAAAGTCCAAAGCCTTTTTCTCGCGTGGAAGCCGCAATGACTAAAAGCCTGCTCGTTGGTATTCAAATGCCGCAAATGCTTCTCGACTTTTTTTCAACAATGTGTCAAACAAGCAAGTGCCTCCGCATATCCTCGTTTTGAAGGGCCGATATCTGCCCTTTATTCTGTGCTGATTATTAGTTGTTGACAAACTAAACGCGAGACGCAAACGCTGGAACTAATGTTGCAACAGCAAAATGCTTTGAGGTTTCAATGCTTTATTTTTCCGACGCCTCGAAAATGGGGGAAATAAACTCGGCGTCTCCTGTGAGAAATGCGCGAGGCCTCTTCTCCGATGGCACGTGGCCCGCGCGTTCCTGAACTCTCTCTTGCGTGCGCAGAGCGAGCCATCCCGTTCGAGCACATGATGTATGAACACCTCCAGAAATGGGGACCCCGCAAGCAGGAGGTCAAGTTCTTCCTGCGCCACGAAGACTCCCCGACAGAGAGCAGCGATCAGGGTAAGCATGAAGTAGCGCCGTTCCCGCGCTTTGCGTCGTTACTCGTTTTAAGTCACAGGCGTCACTCTTCAAAGCTAAAGTTATTTGCGGCGTTCTGTATTTTGCCGCGGCGCTCTGAATAATATATTGTCGCGTTTGCGTCAGCTTTTGCCATTTTTAGAAACGCGGAAAAAGTCTGCGTTTAGTCAGGTTGCTCGCTCGCGTCCCCGCCGTCACGTGCGATCTCGTCAGCGGCTCTTCAAAGCGGCGGCGCCCGTCGACCGCGGGCCTTTGCGCGAGAGCGGCCGAGCGAGTATCATCCCGCCTCGCCTCCGTCTAAACTCTGCGCCCGTGGCGTCCGCGCGCTCGCAGGGAGTCAGCAGTCCCAGGAGCAAAGCGGTCGGAGGAGCGCCAACGCCGGAGAGAAGCGCAACGAGAACGGGGTGAGCTTCTGCAAACGCCCTTCGGGGCCTTTTCTCGTTCGCCTTTTTGGAAAAGCCCTCCGGGCAGTCAATTGTGCCGAGGCACCCAAAATAGTCACCAAAAAAGTGGGCGCGCGCAAGAGGAGGAGCATTCTTTCTTCTGTGCCTCACTGTCAGTTGCTGGCATAAACGGATGACCAAACTAGTATATACGGTAAGATTGGTTCACTGTCGCGCATTCCAACAGCGATCCGGGACGCCCACGTGGTCCTCGTGTGACTGCGGATAAAGACTGCGACGTCATGCCCTAATAGCATTATCCGCGGATGCGCTCAGACCATTCGTTTCCGTCGACTGCCCGCTGATACTTTGGGATGGTAATGAATCGGAAGGTGTTAGCGTACGATTACGAGCGGACGTTTGCTCAACCGGCCCGCTTTTCTCGTTGACTTCGACCCTATCTCTGTTTTTTTTCTTTTCTGCTACACGTATCGTTTTGCGCCACCACATTGCGAGGCGCGACTTGAATTGGATTATTTTTGCAGTTTGTAACCCGGGCCCCCGTCGGGCCGAAGCTTTTTGCGCTTGCGCGCTTCTCGACGCGTGGTATAAAAGCAGCCTCTGGCGCGCCGTCCTCTCTTGCTCCCTGGCTTGCGCCAGCTGTCCCACATTCCACAGCACAAAAAGTCCTCCGCTCCAACAATTGTCCTCCGGGTTAAAGAGAAGCGCGGCGCGAGGAAGCCAATGACCCAAACGTATCCGCTCGCAACTGTGTTCGACAGCGCCGAGAAAGGTCTCGCCCGGACCGCGCTCCCTCGTCCCCCGACCCCCAGGTTAAACGCCGTCCAGGTTCCCCTGGCAAATATTCCATCCGCGTTGGAAGCGGATGGTGGCGTCGGGACTCGCCACACGCAGCCCAGGGGAACCCGATGGCCCTGCAATTTTTTTCCCGCGTAAATGATGCGCAACGCTCCTTTGAGGAGCGCCCCCCTGTGCCTCGATGGAATTTGGCTGCTGGGAGTAAGCGCCGGAGCCGGAATCGCGTCATCTGCGCCGTCGCCGTCTGAAGGGGTGCGTCGCCTTCTCTCCCGGCAATCGACAAAGACACAAAAAAAAAGATTTAGCGTCGCCTTAAATAGTTGCTAGCAAATGGCCACAATGGGCACAGCCTGAATCGCAGCATTCCATTCTTTTTTTATTTTTTGGAAACATGATCTCTAATACGCGGTGAGTTCTTCCACTTGAGTTGAAGCTAGTCCTGGCGCACGCGCGCAGGTGGGCAATCAGCGCGCGGAGCCGACGCTTTCCGAGCTGCAGGAGATGGCCGGCAGGCAGCAGCAGCAGATCGAGGCTCAGCAGCAGATGCTGGTGGCCAAGGTAAGCGCTTCCACCCTTTCCCAACGCTCCCCAAATGTTTTATTCAGCGGGTCCTCCCCGTCCGTCAGAAAAGCGCACGCTCGCCGTCTTAGCGTGAGGGAGCCTCTTGAAATTTTAATTGTTAAACCTATCCGCCGCAACCGCCTGTGTCATTTTCATTTTCATGCCTTTTGAAATGACTACCGCTCCAGAACCTCCAGCAAACAAAGTTCGTGAGGGGAAACGCACCAAGCGGCCCCGTTTTAAGCTGCGCTTGTTAGTGTTGGCCGTAAGACGCGGCTGTTTAGAATGAATCTTGGGCTCAAACTCTGCTGTTTTCCCTCTCGCTGTGTATGAGACGCAGCGACGATGTCAAACGAGAATCGGTGACCTTTTCTTCCCTTTACGCGTCAAGCGTTTCAGATTCCCCAGATTGGGAGCTGTCAGTGAACGCCTCGCCAGCGTGATGTTGAATGCGCTCAAAAGTGCCCTTTTCCCTTTTCCTCGCAAAGCGGTTCGAGTTGAGCGGCATCCGTCTTTCGCCGAGTTTAGGATCGTCTTATATTTGGGGAATTCCGGCGACGGTAGAGTTGCGAAATGTTGTAAAATAGCCGTCGTCTTTCTGTAGAATCCCCGCAGAAACGCATATGAATAAAAGCCTCCCCCTTCGGCCACCCTCTTCAGTTTGAAAAGGATACAGCTTCAACCCAGTGCGACGTGACCCCGTATTGGGTCGCGTGTTACGCAACAGAGGAGGTGGGACGCAGCGTGAGTCACTGCGCTGGTATTGTCCTGTCTGTCCTGGTGCGCGCACATCGCTCTGCTTATTTAGGCCTGGATGCTTTTGAGAAATTTGCCCATTAATTAATATGACTAACCTAGATTATATTCTACTTTTTTTGTGCGCGCGCGGTGCGTTCTGATTCACCGTCGCGGCTTTTGGCCTGTCAATCGGTCGATACGAATATGGCCTGAAAAGTGCCCCGTCCCCCCCAAGCCCTGCAGCCCTTTGGAAACCTGCGCCTGTCGCTTCCTATTTTAGCGCTGAGAAGTGGAGCACTCCTCACTTGGATGGAGAGAGCGATAGCCGAGAAGTCATTCGACTCGCCTCGGCTAGCCTTTGATTGTGAGAGGGAGTCGCCGCCGCAAATCACTCCCACTCATATTGCCTGTTTAAGGACACTAGCGACATGATCTGTCATTGTGGGGGGGTTTCTCGGAACTTGAGTGTTTGCGCTGGCATAGAGCATCCTTAATAGTTTGCGTCTCATACAAGTGCCTGTAGGTATCGCGGTTTTAAAAGCCACGCTTATTCAGAACCGTCCAAATCTGTCAAAGCCAGAAAGCCCCCCCGCTCCGTCTGCCTTAACTTATGGCAGACGAGTAAGGGACGCAACTCAACCTTTCCCATGGTGTTCTTTCCGATATTTACATTGCGCCGAATGTTCTGTCGGTTATTCTGTAGGTTAGTTTTGATCACGCCGTTTTGTCTGTTCGCGTCCCCGCCGAAGGAGCAGCGTCTGCGCTACCTCAAGCAGCAGGAACGGCGTCAGCAGCAGACGGCCGGCGAGAGCGAGAAGCTGCAGCGGCTGAAGGAGCGCGTGGAGAGCCAGGAGGCCAAGCTGAAGAAGATCCGGGCCATGCGGGGTCAGGTGGACTACAGCAAGGTCATCAACGGCAACCTGTGTACGTTCCGCGCCGTCCGCTCGCGAGCCCGCCCCGGGGGACGGCGCCGACCTGACGCGCCGGGTTACCCCGCGCAGCGGCGGAGATCGAGCAGGTGAGCGGCCTGTTCCAGGAGAAGCAGGCCGAGCTGCAGGCGGCCGTGCTGCGGGTGGAGCAGCTCAGCTTGCAGCTGGAGGACCTGCGCCGGGGCAAGTTCAACGGCGTCCAGGGCGGGCTCGGCGGACAAGTGACCGGCACCGCCGCGCTGGAGCTTCGCAAGCTCTACCAGGAGCTCCAGGTACCGTGGCCAACGAGGGAGAGGGACCGCTTCGCCTATGTCTCGTTTTCACCAAAACCTCGAGAAAAGCAAGCGTTCTTTTTGTTCCCGATCTCTCTTTTGAAGAGCTTTAGCGCGCGCGACGGGCTCGAAAATATCTTCGACTTCGCCGTCTCTGCGGCCCTCCGACGCAAACTATACGGCGTGGCGCTGGCGCACGGGCGGCCGCTAGCCTAACGCTAACATTAGCGGCCTTCGACCGCGCCCGCCTGATGCTTCGGCAGATCCGCAACAAACTGAACCAGGAGCAGAACAGCAAGCTGCAGCAGCAGAAGGAGCTCCTGAACAAGCGCAACATGGAGGTGACGCTGATGGACAAGCGCATCAGCGAGCTGCGCGAGCGCCTCTACAAGAAAAAAGCTGAGGCACGTCAAAAAGAGAACCTCCCCGTAAGGCTAGAAGCGCTCGACGCACCTCCCGCTCGCTTCCCAACGCTCTCGTTCCCGCGCGCGCTAGCTTTTGTCAAAGCCCGCCATTGATATGGAACGCCTGTCCCCCCCCCCCCCCCCGCAGCTCAACAGGGCCAACGGGCCGCCCTCCCCGCAGCCGGGCGCCGGCACGCTGGGCCGCGTGGCCGCCGTGGGCCCCTACATCCAAGTTCCCGTGCCCGCCCGGCAGGACGGCGGCTACGCCCTGCCGCCCGAGCCGCTCAAGCCGCAAACCCTGGCCGTCAACAACCAGGCCAACCGAGGGCGCGCCAAGTCGGGTGAGTCCGAACAGATCCCCGGAAAGAAAGATGCCTTTGCGTGCCCGACGTCTCCGGTCCCGTACTTGACCTTTCCCGCCTGTACTTGAATCCTCTGCTTTCTCTTTCTCTCTCTGTGTGTTCTCTTTTGCTCCTTCTTCCCGTTTGTTGTCTACAATGTGACCCCCCCCCCCCCCTCCCGTCCTGCGTCTCGGTGGCGTGCCATGTTTGCGTGCGTCCGGGTCGGCGGGGCGCCGCGCGCAGACGGCGGCGCGCAAAAGCCCCCCGCCGGCCCATGGAAGGTGTCAGATTTAGACATCGTGGTGGACCCGCTGCCCCCGACCCCTCCGGAGTCTCACCCGGGTCCGGGGGCCTCCGCCGGCTCTGACGGCACGTCCCGTGAGTGCGCGGCGGGCGCGGCGCCTTTTCGGGTGCCCCCGCCCCCCTTCGCTTAGCTTTAGCTACCCGACTGAGGCATCTTAACCAAAAAAAAGTGGAACCTCTGAAGTGGAATGTGGAAAAAGGCTCCAAATTGGGGCTTGTATCCGGATTTGATGGCTTCAAAGCGTGTATCCTCTGAGCAAAGAGTAGCAGCTGTTGTTGTTGTGGAAAAAGGCACGTTCCTTACAAATCAAAACCTAATACATTTCCAATCAAAACTTTCCCTTTGTTATTCGATCTTACAAAGCGGACCGAATGATGATTCCCTCCGCATTGAGGCGCAAATCATTTTTCATTGAATCCAGTCGTTTTGAATGGAAAACTCTGACTCGAATCGCAGACCCCAAAATCCCAATCGGGTCGAATCGTGAGACGGTCGAAGATTCCCGCCCCTCGCGTTTACCCTCGTTTTATCTCCCCGTCTGTCTTTTTCCCCGTTTCGCATTTCTTCGATCTCTGATTGGTTCTTCTTCCTCGAGCGCGGTGGTTCATTAAAAATCTAACAAGTGGGGCAGGATGGGAGGGATTTTTTTTCTTTGACTGCAACCTTCTAAATTCATAATAAATATGACCCGAGAGCATTTCAATGACATGCTCTTATATATTTTAAACAAGGCACAAAAATAACAATTTAAAGGAGGACAAATGAATTCACCTCTCGTAATTGACTTTGAACAGCTTGCCAACTTTGGAGGTCCCACTGTAGAAATGTCAAAAAGTGTGACGACACCTGCCTAACCCATTTTGATTGCGCCGGATTTCTCCCACCATAATAAGCGGCTATAGCGTTACAAGCTTGCACGTGCTGCAGCGACATCTCAAAAAGAAAGAAAAAAAAAAAGATGAATGGCTAAGCAAGAGTGTCGTTTTGGTTGGGTGGACTGACGAGTAGTCCCTCCCATCAAAGTGCCGTTTTGAATCACTTTGACGCCCATGATTTTATGGATTTATTTTTTTGCGTTTTTCGTAGTCTCCTAATGCATTTTTTTTTTTTTACTTTTATTTCTCAGCTTTTATGTTGTTTTTCCATTTTACAACTGGTATTTATATTACGAAATGGACTTTCAGTTACGTAGCGCTTTTCTACCCTGGCTACTCATAGCGCTTTCTAGTCATTTAGCCACTGATGACGCAGCATCAGCATCAAGTGGGGGCTCGGCGTCTCGCTCAAGGACACTTGGACATGGTCTCTGGTCGGGGGATCGAACCCACAGCCTCTCAGCTGGGAGACGACCGCTCCGCCGCCGCGCCGCGCCGCCCACATATTATGATTCCATTTCTCGTTTTATACCACGTTACTTGCTTTCTATTCATCTCCCATTTATTTTGATTTATTTTTCACGATGGTTTGCTGTGTAGAACTGATATCTTTTCCAAATGGTAGTAGAGTTAGTTGTTTAAATTTGAATCCCCTTTCATTGCGTAGTCCATCTGCATCGGTTCCCTCACTTAGACTGCTGTCCTGGATGAAATTTTCATTCAGTGAAGTATTAAAAACGCTAATGCGTTCTTGATCACGTACTAATTTTAAACCGTTGGCGGATGGAACTGCAGTGATCTTCTTCTTGCTTGAGTTATGAACAGGCGAATGCCTTTAGACCGCCCTCTGGCGGACCCGAGTGCCAATACGGTTGACGGCACCTCTCGCTTGTGCTTCAGTCGGCGACGCCGTTTGGCCCCCCGCGACTAAGACGGGCGCCTCCCCGAAACCTCCGGAGAGAAGGGACTCGGACACGCAGGCGAAGACCCTCCCCGCCGCCTCAAGTGCAGAAAAGGTCAGCGCGTCGGCTTCTGATCCTCTTAGAGGCGTGCGAGGTTGAGCGCCGGCGCGTTTTCGAACGTTTTCTCACAGGGGCCGGACTGCAAAATGGCGGCGACGTCACCGTCCGCGTCCAAGCCGCAGCCGCCGCCGTACGGCTCGCACCTGTCCTCGGCCAGCTCTTTGGAGCGCCGCCGCAAGGACGCTCCGCCCCCGCCGCCCCCCCCCTCGCCAGCCGGCCAACCCCCCGGCACCCGCCTGGCCCCGCGCGGCGCCCGCCAGCGGATCGTCTTCGCAGCAGATCCAGCAGCGGATCTCGGTGCCGCCGAGCCCCACCTTCCAGCCCCACGCGCCGCTCTTCCCGGGCGGCGCGAGCGAGCGGCCGGATCACCCGCCCGCCGTAGCCGTGCGCCCTTTTGTTCCCGACAGGGGCTCGCGGCCCCAGTCGCCCCGGAAGGGGCCCGCCACCATGAACTCCAGCTCCATCTATCATATGTACCTCCAGCAGGCGGCGCCAAAGAGTCAGCCGCTCAAACCTGCACTCAAAGCGGGTAAGAGATGGCGTGTCCGTACACGATATTAATATTTGACGGCCTAGCAAGGACACGCGTGCAGGCTAACGCTTCTTCCGCTTTGTCTGAAGTTTACGGGAAGCCCGTCCTCCCTCCCAACTCCACGCCGCCCTCGCCCCTGCCTTTCGTCCCGGGCGGAGGGGCCTTCCCGTTGCTCCAGGGTCCGGGCGGCGGGGAGGACGCGGCGGACGGCGACGCGGAGGACGGCGAGGGCCTACGGCACGCGGAGCCGCCGGCTCCTCCGCCCAGCATGGAGAACATCCCCCGGCCGCTCAGCCCCACCAAGCTCACGCCCATGGTCCACTCCCCCATGCGCTACCAAAGCGACGCCGACCTGGAGGTCCTCCGCAAAAAGCTGGCCAACGCGCCGAGGCCCCTCAAGAAGCGCAGCTCCATCACGGAACCGGAGGGTCCGAGCGGACCCAACATCCAGAAACTTCTCTACCAGAGATTCAACACTCTGGCGGGGGGCATCGAAGGAAGCGCCGGCTCGGGGGGCGGCGCCGGGACGCCCTTTTATCAGCCGGCCGACCCTTCGCTCTCTCCGGGTGGCGACCCGGCCGCCGACACGGACAACGGCAACCTTCCCTCGGACGCCTCGCCGCCCCCGCCGCCGCCGCCGCCGCCCGACTCGGAGGAGCTCGGCCCCTTGGACCCCAACGACAACCGTCCGCCGCCTCCCTCTCCCGAAGGACTTTTGGAGCCCGCCGAAGAGGAGGGGCCAGAGGACGACGACGACGACGACAACAACAACAACGCGGAAATCTCCCAGCCGTCGCTTCCCAGCCCCGTGCCGGAGGTCACGTCTCCGGAGGAGAGCGGCGGCGCGCCGACCCGACCGTCGGTGAGCGGCCCCGTGGATGACGGACGGCCCGTCGCCTTCCGCGAGGCTCTTCGCTCGCCGCGTGAAAGAAGCGCCTTTTTTCCGACGGGTCTCCTTTGCTTCCCCAAAGCGCACGAACCTGAAGAAGCCCGAGTCGGAGCGCACCGGCCACGGCTTCCGGGTCAAGTTCAACCCCCTGGCTCTCCTGCTGGACGCGTCCTTGGAAGGGGAGTTCGACCTGGTCCAGAGGATCATCTACGAGGTGCGGCGGCGCGCCCCGACGTCGCCTCGGGAGCGAGGCCTCCAGTTCAACGGCGTCCCCCTCTGTTGCAGGTGGAGAATCCCAGCACGCCCAACGACGAGGGCATCACCCCGCTGCACAACGCCGTGTGCGCCGGACACCACCACATCGTCAAGTTCCTGCTGGATTTCGGCGTCAACGTCAACGCGGCCGACAGCGACGGATGGTCGGCCGC
Organism: Hippichthys cyanospilos; assembly: GCF_059441005.1. Taxonomy (NCBI): domain Eukaryota; kingdom Metazoa; phylum Chordata; class Actinopteri; order Syngnathiformes; family Syngnathidae; genus Hippichthys; species Hippichthys cyanospilos. The sequence goes on along the minus strand of NC_142388.1, from coordinate 437,400 downwards.
CCCGACCGCGCACGCGCGCCCCGGATCGGGATCCCCGCGTGACGCGTTGGTGGTTATTTTTTGGGGGCCAACAGGACTCCGCTGCACTGCGCCGCGTCCTGCAACAGCGTGCACCTGTGCAAGTTGCTGGTGGAGTCGGGAGCCGCCATCTTCGCCAGCACCATCAGCGACGTGGAGACGGCCGCCGATAAGTGCGAGGAGATGGAGGAGGGCTACGTCCAGTGCTCGCAGTTCCTATACGGTAAGCGCCGCCACATCCGCGTACGCCGGTTGGCGTACGGGCTTGACGTTGCTTTTCGGGCCGTTCGGGCTTGACGTTGCTTTTTTTTTTTTTTTTTTTTCCGGCCCAGGCGTCCAGGAAAAAATGGGCGTGATGAACAAGGGCACGGTGTACGCCCTGTGGGACTACCAGGCTCAGAACCAGGACGAGCTGTCCTTCAGAGAGGGGGACGCCGTCACCGTCCTGCGGCGGCAGGACGACAGCGAGACGGAGTGGTGGTGGGCGCAGCTGGAGGACACGGAGGGCTACGTGCCGCGCAACCTGCTGGGGGTATTCAAGCGCTTTCTCATTCATTTCGTCCGTCATCCATGGAAAAGAATGGGCTCAAAACTTTTTCCTTATTTTTTTTTTCCCTATATTTTTTTTGCAGCTTTACCCTCGGATTAAACCTCGCCAGCGCACCTTGGCCTGACGAAACACTCCTAAAATAAAGAGCAGAGAACAAACAAGCCTCATGGATCTTCTCCCGGCGGCCATTTCCTCCGCTGTCTCTTTTGCCGTTCATTTACACACACACACACACACACACTGTGATAGACAAGCACTCCCAAGTGCGGGAAATCCCCATGGTCACTCTCTCTCCCGTTGCCCCGCATTCCACAGTGCAGCTGTTTCAGGTAACCCTTGTGGGCGTATTAGTCTCCTCTTTTCTGCCCCCTAGTGGTCACAGCGACAAGACCCATGCCAGGCTGCTGTCGGGACCCTTTCATTGCATTTTTTAAAAGCATTTTTCCCCTCTCCCGTTTTTGAGAAAATAGCTTGTTGATTTTGTGTTTTTAACCACCCAAAATTGCAGTAGCTAGTTTATGTGTTGAAAAACCTCATGGGTATACTGTTAAAAAAAAAAAAAAAAAACTCTTGGCACATCCAAACAACGGCAAGGCCGAGTGAAAATGAAGAAAATTACTTTTGAGGCGACAATTAGGAAGTTAGCTAAAATGTACGACTACTTTTTGCCCGTAATAGCCCTTTGAAAATGGCATTTGGCATCGGCCACGGTTTAGTGTCCCTCCGTTAGCGTTTGCCACAGAGACCGTGACGAGCCTTCGGATCTCAGGACCAACCCCTTCCTGCTTTGACGCTCGCCAAACTTGTCCAACTAGAGTACGCAGGCTACACTCTGCCAGAGAGTCCATTTCCGTTTGCCTCTCCAAAGCCCACCTTGTGTTTTTTTTTCTCTCTCTCCTCTTTGTGGAGCGTGCGAGTAGCCCACGTCTCGGAACCCAAAAGTGTACATAACGCCAGGCGGCTGTTTGCTGGCTTTGCTGACCACGTGAGCATTTCTCTTCCACGTGCTCTACTCGACACAAATACAACTTGTGTAAATGTGAACAATAAAAGTGAAGCTCTGGCATGATCGATTGTGGCTTTGTGCAGCGTCAAGGTAATGCAGTTCACTTACATGCCAGCAGGGGGCATGCGAGTATCAATGAAGATCATGTGTACACTTTTTTTTTTTTTTTCCCGATGCACACCAGGCTCCCGTTTGTTGAGGTCACTGACTAATGTACAAGGGTGCAAAGGTATAAATTTGACATAATTGTTTTAGCTCAAATATCGATTTAAACCGATAAATAGACACACATGTATGGAAATACATTGTTGAAACTCATAGATTTTCTGGAAACACAGTTTTGGGAAAAAAAAAAAAACATTTAAATATTTTCTTTGTATTTTGCTAAAATTGATAACTGCCACTTTTTTGTGCCGTCTGGGATGAACCGTCATCTTAAATCATCCTTTGATAATGCCATTTTGCTTATTTTATTCGCCTCACAGTGCCAACGAATAGATATGGATAAAACGCTATATAGATAGGTTTCTAAAAATGTCAACACATAAAACGTTGATCGTCAGTCTTTGATTTAAAACTTGTAAATGGAAATCACGTCATAGACCGTTTGCCACTTTGCCACGGTTCCACTGTTTGAAATGTACAACCCAACCTTTGATAAGAGTTTTTTCTATCCTCAATTCGTCAATATTTTAAATATTTGCCGATTGGTAAAAAAAGAAAAATTTATAAGGATAAAAGGTTTTAAAAAACTTCAACAGCACATGAAACATTTCTACTTTGATCTAACAACGACGTGCAAAACCAGTCATGCTTTTTCTTTTCACCCTTGACTGCCACACTTCCGTTATTTCAAATCTAGCCTTGAGTTTACTTTATTGTATTAAAAAGTCATCAAAACAATTCTGCTTTTAACTTTTAATTAGTAACCAGTGCAAATTGACACGAAAGCGTGACTCGATGACCGTTGAGGGCCGAAAGTGCCGAAAACCAACAAATAACATTTTAATTATTTCATTTATCGAAAGTGTCATTAATAAAGTAATTGCGTTCTGAAGGTTTAATTTAATGAATGAAACATTTCCTGAACTATGACGCTTTTACGTACTTATTGAATCTGAACGTAATTAATCTTTTCTTTTGAACGACTCGCCGGCCGATCGAGCTGTTTCCACGGATTTGGTCGTAATCCGGGATGGCTGGCGCATGCGCATGCGCAGCGACTATTGGCGTTTGTCGGTGACGTCACGCGAGGCGACCTATCTGTCGAGCGAGGCGAGCGGGCGGGCGGCCACCGTCCGCGAAGCGAACGCGAGTCGACGCCGGTCCCGGAGCGCCCTCCCCGGCTCCTACTTTTCGCAGCCGCCCGGCGAACTCGCTTAGGACCATGTTCGGCGGGACGAGGTAAGACAAGCGCCTTTCTTCCTCTCCGGCCCTTCTTTTTGTCGCTTGTGATGTGTGTGAGCCGGGCGGCAAACGTTGCTCGCTCGGCGGTGACGTCCGTGCCGGTCGCCGGGTCGGCGGCGAGGCTCCGTCCCGCCGACCCGGCCGGCCGGCCGGCTCGCCTCGCCTTGCGGTCGGCCCAGAACATCGCTCGTTCACCCGAGCAAATTGCGTGCGCTGTAAACGTTTGCCGAGGCTTCCAAGCGTCGCTTGCACGCCGCTTGCGCATCAAGGTGTCGCCGACTACTTCCTGGAAGCGCAGACTTTTCAAATCCCGTGTCATGTTTTGCTTCTGTCACGCTGCCGTGGCCGCGAACATCCATTCGGACGGCGGCCGCCTGCGTGTTAATGCTTTGGCCTTCATGCGTGGCAGTGCACCTGTTTTTGTTGCAAACATCGCTTTCGAGTGGCCGGCCGAGAAGGCCCCCCCCCCCCCCCCCCCCCCAATCTAAAGCCCGTTTATTTATGCAAAGTTGCGGCACTCTGTTTATTCTGCTCATTTTAATTGTTGGCAAAGTAGTAACCGTAGCCCTTTCAACGCACATGCGAGCAAAATAATCTGATCTGGAACAAACCTTTTCCTGAATGCATTAAATCTTGATCATTTGTTCGACCAAGGCGACGACGGTTTGAACCGAAATGTTTCTTCAAACAAAGTCGCAGTTTTGTCGCCCCAAAGGCCATTAAAGCAAAGTAACAACCACCGGATAGTGAATGATCCTCCTAAGTCACAGCTTTTCAACATCTCTTGAAAACAAAGTGACAACACCTGAACCCCCCCTCCTCCCCAAAAAAGAGAAATAGGTCAACCACTGGATGCTGAACGATTGTTAAAACAAAGTAGGATCATGAACCTTCATTCGAAACAACGTTTTTTGAGCCCGTTTTAAAAAACAAAGAAGCAACAAGGCAATCTTTCGCGTGACAGATTTCAAAACAAAGTATCGACCATCGAATCATGAGCGTTGATTTAAAACAAAGTGAAGCTATCTAATCTTTTTTGTGAGCTCCTCTTAAAAAACAAGGAAGCAACAACCTGATCTTTTGAACGTTTATGAAAACAAAGTAGCAGCCATCGGATCTTTGATTCCAACAGAGTGGATTATGACTATTATCTTTTGAAGGGTTATTAAAACAAAGACGGGGCAAGAAATATTCGCACGTCGGGGGAGGCTGGGGGCGGCGTCTGCTTGTCAGTCAGGCGCTTATCAGCCAGCGCCGGCATTCCCCGCCGTTAAAATGCCGTCGGGGGCCGATGGCGTCCGCGGCGGAGGCCGGGGCCTGCAGGGACTTGCGGCGGGCCGCCTCGTGAGCCGGCTTACCTCGGCCGCCTCCCGCGCTCTCATGTTTTCGGCGGAAAGGCGCCTCCGCCCTCGGGATTTTGTCGCTAGCGTACACAAAGGTGAAATTTGCTTTGCCGTCTGCGTGCGCGGGGGCTGGAAGGGAGCGCTCCGGCGTCGCTGTTTGCTGTGCAAACGTTGGACTTTGCGCCTCGCGTGAACCATGGACTCGCCGTAGCAGGGGTCCCCAAACCTTTTCATCCACATTACTCTTCTTAGATAGGCGCCGGAATGCCACACAAAACCAAATATGAATAGCCCTTGTTAGAAGTCACCTTTGGCGCATGTGTAAGTCTCCATCGCGTGGTCGGAAAACAAACGACAAAAAAATCAATGCATTTCTAGTATTGTTCCAGGGGCCGGCCAAATTGCGCAAGCGGGCCGGATTTGGCCCCAGGGCCATAGTTTGAGAAAAGCTTCCCAAAGGTTTTGGGACGACGCTTCATATTTGTTCGAGACCAGGAGGGCCGTGAAAAAATTCGGGTTTTTAAATTAAAAACAAAAAAAACAATCAAATCCGGTCGAACATTTCAATATCACACTTGCATCACGGTTCGTTGGTCCACTAACCAGCAACAAGATTTGAGAAACGTTCCTCAAAATAAGTCAATAATTCACAAAGCCGCGCTGAAAAAAATGAAGTCGTTCACATCAGATAAATCTTACAAACGTCACTTTACTATAGCAAGTAACAAGACTTCTGAAGCTTCCCGAACGTTTGTTAAAGCAAAGTAAGTCAGCTGTAAAAAAAAAAAAAAGCAGTCAGATCAGCACTTTCTCAGGAAAGAAACCATAGCGCTTTGTACCTGTTCCCACTGAGTTAATGGAGTGAGTGAGTTCCAATTACACAGACTTGTGGGGGGTCGCTCGTCCTTTGTGGTCCAACCGGGAGTGGGGGGAGTGGGGGGAGTGGGGGGGGGGTCAAGCCAGGAAGCCTAATGATGCTTTACGCGGCGGATGTCATTAAACGCCCCTAGTGCAGCTGAGCCCACCGTCGCCTTATGTCCGCACGCCGGCAAGATGCGCCGCCCCACTTCCTGGGCTGGATCAGTGACTGGCGCTCAAGAAGTACGGGTGTAGTTTAAAAAAAGGGGACCAAGCGAAAAAAGGCTCAATTTATTGTAGGCCGGTCAATTTGAAACGGAAGCGGTTCAGCAAACAATCCCGTCCTTCAACTCCCTCGTTACCGCTGACAATCTATTTGAGCTAGGCCGGAGTTACCGGAGCTCCTCCTCGGCCACGAACGGCCCTTGTCGGGGTCGTCCATAACCGGACCGGAGAACAGGCGGACGGGCGACGGCGGGGCGACCGTCGGCCCGGCCCGGCTTTCGCGCTCCGTTCGGCCCGGACAACGGCTTCATTTAGCAACCCTACTCGGCGCGGGCACCTCCTCCCCGCCGCACCCCGCCCCCGATCCGGCCCTCCGGCTTTGCGCTCGTCCCCGTCGTTGGAACAGCTGGGCCCTTTGGCGGCCGTTGTTGCCAAGTTGACCCCATTGTTGCAATTCTTCACGTTTGTCCCGGGCTCATCCCGAGTCAGGATAAAAGCCCTTCAAGGACACGACTGGGACGCCAAAAGTCTCCCGGTTTGACACCGGAACCGGAGTTTGTTTTGTATTCTTTTTCCCCATAAACCGTGTCCAAATGCGTTTTCAGCCCCCAAGTGAAGATGCAGGCGCTAGCTGAGCTTTTGTTTCTTATTTCTGTGTCTTGTTTCTGCCTCTGTCCTTTTTTTCTCTTGAGTACCTCCTACCCCCAAAAGCCGCGTTCCCCTCGACCTTCCCGATCGTCTCGGGTTCAAAGATCAAGCTAGAGCTTTCCCCGTGACCGTTTTGAAAGAGGCGGCTCGCGGAGTCAACTTCGCGAGCGGCCAATCGTCTTCTGCTCGGTCGTTATGCCGTAACGCGAAGAGTCAACATTTGTGCGCTTTCAAGCGCGCTCCAATGTTGATTTCTCACCGGCCCGTCCATGCAGATAACGATTGGCGCCTCCCCGCCGACTTTATCCGCATCTTTTAGTTTGCTTTTGTTTCCGGAGCCGAGGAGAAGTCATTTTGCACCGAGTCGGCCGAGTAAACGACAACCTTTCATTTATCAGCCGCGATGTTTTACTGTAGAAAACGCCGAAGCGGCCAAAACGCGTGTTTGGCGGCACACGACCGGATCATTAGCGTCGGTAGTCAAATATTCAAACGCGGGCGGAACTACGCTTCTGAATACTGGGTTCCCACGGGGACTGATTTGAGAGGAGCCACGCGTGGCAGCGAGAGCGCCGTCTTGATGCCGTTTAGCGTTTGAACGGCAGTAACCCCTTTTTTTCCTCAATGTCAGGTTTTACTGCCCCTTTAAAGCAAAGGGGCAGTAAAACCTGACATTGAGAAAGAGACGGAGCATTTTCATTTGCCGTCCTCTCACTTCTATAAGTAGAGAGCTGGGTGCCCCCACAAATTTCAGGCCCGTCGTGCTGCCTGTTCCCCTTGTCTTTGAGATTTCCCTTTCAAAGGTCTTGCGTCACTCACGCGAGTCGCGCTAACGCTCGGCTGCCGACGCGCCGCAAATCGGAATCCTTCTGCTTCTGCGCCCTCGGCGGCTCGAATCCCACAAGAAGCAGGACGCCCAAAAATGGTCCATTTTCTGAAGCGCGTGTGACTTTGCAGGCGTTTTGGATGAAATTCTGGTGAGGTGACGACGTAGTCAGTCACTTGATTTTTGTCCTACTGTATATTGTCCGGGGGGCATTCATTTCCTCGACCGATGGGAAGCACCTGATGCGGAGGCCTGAAAAACCTCTTTGTGGTCCGAGGTTGTCCGCGAAAACGACGCGCAACTCAAATGACGGATCTTTTTCTGGACTCCGATCCAGAGTCGAGCGCTCGTCTCGGTATCCGTTCCCAAAAAGTGTTCTTGAAGATGATGTTTTGAAGGCGCGCTTGAGCGGCCGGCCTTTCATTCCTTTCAAGGAAGCGTCAACGGGCCGGGCCGGGCCGAGCCGAGCCGAGCCGAGCCGAGCCGAGCCGAGCGTGCGTGCGTGACGGGACCGGGAAAGAGCAGCCGCCCAAGAGCGGCGTGCCCGGTCCCGCTCCCGGCACGCCGCCGCCCCGCCCTTTCGGAAAGCCGTCTCAAGTCGGGGCAAGTTTTCTCCCGGCGGGGAATTTTCTCTAGGCCTGCTTTCGCGGCCCCCCTCCGTTAGCGCTGAGCCTCCGCATCACACCGAGCGCTGTAACGCCGCCCTTCGCGCCGGGTGTGATCCGGAACCCGGTTGTGATCCGGAACCCGGTTGTCACTCGCTCGGTATCAAGTAATAGGAGACCGTCATATAACATGACCTTGAAAAAGTGAAGACTCCCCCGCAGCTGCTTTGGAATACGCTGTAAAACGGACACCTCCACACGTCAAAGGGGCCGACCGCATCACGTGACAAAAGTGCCGCCATAGATGAGGCTCATTTACCGCCATTCAAAATTGGAAATATTGTCAACTTTGGACATTGCGAACACCTGATGTTTTATCATACCTTTCCCCCGATGTTTGCATTCATCCGGCAGTGGGGTGCAATTGAAATGTTGGCGCTGACACCCCAAAACCACCAAGTGGCACTGGCGGCTAATTTATGACATTTGCAAGCCTTCTTTAGCCTCTTGCGAAAGTCATCGAAAGCCGTAAGACATCATATTTGATGATCACCCTTTCAAAGTAAAGTAAAAAGTAAAAAAATCCCCGGACACCCGGGCTAGCTATACGTGAAAAAAGGCTTCTATTCTATTCTATTCTATTCTATTCTATTCTATTCTATTCTATTCTATTGTCCGGTGTGGTTGTCGGGGCTCTCAGCAGATGAGTGTCTGGAAGGCGTGTCAAGTGGATCCAGTTTACTTGTGAACACAGGCAGAGATCCGCGACACCTTTGGCCCGGCCCGGCCCTTTGGCCCTTTGGCCCGCCCCCCCGCGGCGCAGGTCCGGCTTGCGACGCGTAGAGGTCGGCATTAGCGGCTCTGCCGACCGCTTTTTCAGCTTCTGTCCGAGACCTTTTTTGAAGCGGCATCGCGGTCAGTCATGCCGGTCCGCCCGACGGTTCCGTTCCTTATCTGGAAAAAAAACGGTAAAAGCGCCCGCCGGCCGTTCGAGCCGCCGACTCTGTCAATGTGTTACGAGGCCGCCCGGCGTGTCGTCAACGTTCGCGACGCCTTCCCGCTCCAAATGAGGTCTGGAAAGAGTCGCTCGACGGCAGTCGTCGCTCTCTCGTCCAGAAAGGGGGAAAAAAACCACTTATCGGGTCAGAGTTCATCGAGTGCCGTTGAGCCCTTTGACGCAGCCTGTGAAAGCTGCACATGTTCCACATTTTTGCCATGCCTGTCATCGAGCCCGACCTTTTTTTTCTTCTTCATTTTCTTATTTTTTATTTTATTTTTTGACACAAGTCCAGTTTAAGGCAATCGGCCAATGATGTCACTAATACCGTTTCCGTACAGCTCCAAAATCGTTTTTTTTTTTTCTTTTTTTGTGGTTTTCACCTGAAGAAAAATTGTTGCGACGGAACCGGCATAGACAAATTTTGCTGAACTGATAGATCTCATTTCTGGGCACCTTTTCAGTATAGAAGATGTTAGAAGATGTTGGGGTACATGATGCGGAACCTTTTACGGCCGGCGTAAAACTGTCAGCGTTATCGACAAGACGGCTTCAAAAGCGCTTCTAAAATTTGATTTGCGCAATACCGTGGCGGCCGCCGCAATCCTAATCATCTCGCCCATTTAAGGCATATGAAGATGATGATGATACGGCGCACCCCTAATCCAAACTCCCCAAACCTTGTGGTTTCGCCCAAATTTAGCTCCCCGGCTTTTCACGATCGCTCGTACTATGGGACGTCGAAAGCGGTGACGTAGCGTTTCCAGGGGGTAATTACAAGCCTGGCCCAGGGCGGCTACAAAAACCGTTTGACGTGCCACATGGGTGGGATTTATGAGACGGCGTTTGGTCGCGGCGTGGCCCCGCTGACTTCCGCCGCACGATAGCGGTCCAAATATGGCGGTAGGCCCCTCCCCTTCACGCATTCCTCGGCCGCCGGTCACCATCTGCGCGGTTTGTTTGTTTCACGCCGGCTCGGGGTCGGGTTCCCTCGCGACGCTGGCGCGTTTGTTGCCATCCCGTGTTTTCAGCCGCCGCCAGCTGCGCGCTCGCTACTTTGTCGCGCCGCCTCCCGCTCGCTTGTTTTGTCAACACGAGAGTGACGCGCAGCCGGCAAAACACGATTTTCTACACGCGCGCCACCCAAACTAGTTTTCGGCGCGAGCGGGAAGTCAACAAGGTTGAAGACAGAAACGAGGCGCCCGCCCATTTCCCTTTGTAGCGACGCCTTCATCTTTCCTCTTGGCCATCCATCCTGACCCGACAGGGGTCCCGCGCGGCGACCGCACCTGGCCGTTATTCTGGCGGCGGGCGGGCCAATCTTTCCTCTGTTGGCCATCCGCAGCCGCGCCCAAAAACTCAACGTCTGAATAGTTAGGCCGCACCATGAAATCCCCATTGCGTTCGCTTCCCCGAGCGAGCGGACTCGGATTCCTTGCGACGGAGCAAATAATAAAGTGGGCTTTCCTTCAAACGGCCGAGCCCGGAAACGGTCGGGGCCCGCCCGGTTTGCTGAGATCACGGGCGCGGCCGGACCGCCCAGCTGGCGTAAAGGCCGTAAGCTGGGCGGGCTGACTTCTTTTAAAATACTTAGGTTGCGTGCCAATGACGAGAATTCTCCTCAAGTAGGTTTTTTGTGAAAAGCTAGCTGACACCCTTGACTGGTGTTTATTTGACTGAAGCCAACTGAGCGCGACCCTCGGATGGCGGTCTTGCTCGCGTTGGGGGAAGAAAGCCGTACGCGCTGCGCGTACGTTACGCACTTGTCGTACGGCTTAGAATTACTATCATTATTATATAATTCGTAGTTCAGTCACCTTTTTTGTAAGTGCGTATATGTATATGCACGCACACACGTATGATTTTACGTATGAATATGTTCGCTAAAATGAATCGAAGAGAGACAGAAGAAGACACTATCAAAGTATTGATGCGGAGTTTGAACTGGGTAAATACAAAAGTTAAGATGTCGGTCGTTTAGAGCCCTAAAATCCTCTTGATGTCCCCCAGATCCAAAGGTTGAACGTAGCGCAGTAGTAGCCCTCGCTCTTGAGGAGGAAAAATATGCTCATTGCTCATCAAAAATTGATTATTGATTGATTGATTGATTGATTGGCTTATTGGTGGTGGGTTGATCGTTGCACCTCTATTGATTATGATGCATTAGTTGTGTTCCAGTGTGTTTTCTTCCGGTTGGTAAGAAATGAAAGGTCAGTCTTTTCTTCATCTCTGAGCAGTATTTTTTTTGTGTGTGTTTTTGATCTTTCGGTTAGTTGTTTCTCCACGTATATTGAATTTGGGTTGGGACGCGGGCGCGCGGCGCCTCGCCTTTGTTTCCCCTCGCGCAGCTTTTCAAACAAACTGACACAAGTTGGGGCCGGGGGGGGAGGCCGTGGGGGGGAGGGGAGCATCCGAGCGGCTGGGCGGCGTCCTCCGCCGGACCGCATCCCATTAGAGCGAGGGAGCGTCGAAAAGAGGCGCGGCCCAGAGCCGCTAACATCTGTGCCTGTCTCCCCCTCGCTCCGCCCCGGGCCAGCAGGGGGGAGGGCGGGGGGGGGGGGGGATATCGCGACGCCAGGCACAAGTTTTTAGCCGGCTGACCCCCCGCCCGTCATCTCAAATCTGCTGGAATCCCTCCAGTATTGAAGATGCGGCAGGACCTTCAAGCCGCACGGATTAAACCTCTGAAAAATGAGGACGCCGCAGTGAGTTGAGGGTTTGAAGAAGAAGAAGACGAGCGGCTGGGGTAAGCGCAAAGCCGGCCGGAATGTGGCGCGGGGCTGAGGTCAGGGCGCCGCTTATCACTTTTTGCGTATACAATCCGGGACGCGGGTGATTGGATCATGTCAGCCTAATTAGCCGCCGTCGGAGTGGAAAATGATGTTGCCGTGGAAACCCCCGCGGGGGCAGGGCGGATGTCGGCCGGGGGAGGGCGGACGACGGTCGGCCCCCGGCCGTCGGGAGCCAAACCCACCGACGCGCGCGAGCTCCGGAAGATGAAAAGGAAAGTCACCTTGAGCGCAGGCAGGGCTCCTCCACATGCTTCTCAGGTTGCGCTTCCTCGTCCTCCATATTCCGGAGACCCGCGCTCGCCTTTTTAACGTTTGTCCGCCTGGGACAATCCTATTTTCTGGACGACAACAAACACCTAAGGTCAAAATGCCAGGGCGGTGGGAGGCTTACCCATAAAAATGGCTCACCACAGCACACGGCGGTCGGCGGGCGACCGCTCTGGTTGCCATAGCAACCAAATGGGGGAAGGCTGCGGAGCTCAGCCTGTGCTAGTGAGATTACAACTCCGGCAATGTAATCTGCTTCACCCCCCCCCCCCCCCCCCCCCCCAAAAAAAAAAAACCCAAAACAAAACAGAATCAAATAACTAAAGAAAATCGTGGGCATCATCGCGCAATCGCTCTTATTATTGGCATCAAGTTTGACACCAGGATGAGTTCAGAAGTGTTGTTTTCAATACTTAACACCTCGGATGTTGAAAGTCCAAGACCCGGACAAGGGTTTTAAGAGTTCAGTACTACTGAACTGAATGAATCTTGTCGCAGAAGACGACAGACGAAAAAAGGACACTTTGAAAACTATCGGCAGCGAATGAGGGCGCCGTATCTTAGGAAACGTTGGCAACCTTTCAAGTAAGAGACGACGTTTTATCGCGACTTGTGGGGCCTGGTGGGATTTAGCTGTTTTTCACTTAGCTGTGTTTTGTTGTCATCGCGGCGCATCAGGAAACGCGGCGCGGTCGTGAGCGCCGCCGAGCGAGTCGGACGACTTAGCGCAGCTATGACTACGCAAAGCTCCGCTGAGACGACGCCCGCTCGCTGCTCGGGTTGATCCCAGAGCGCCGAGAGAAGAAAATTGGAAAGTACGGCGTTCGCGTCGCGCCTACGTAGCCACGAGGCGCTCCGCGTGGTGATCTGAGCGGTAGCTATTTTTAGACGCTCCCTTTCATGTGGGCCTTTTTGGCAGGAGCCGCCATTCAGGATTTCCAACGGCGTGCTCCAATTCCTCCTTTTGGGAGCTTTGACCCCAGGAAGGGTTTGAACTTGTTGCTCGAGGGAGGGTCGGTGCGGTCCGCTTAACCGGTTTGACCGGCTTTGCCGACCCTGCCGGGTCCCGTTTCATGGCCGTCCTCGCGAATGTTCCCGGAACCTTTTCAATCTTTATTTTTTTTTTTTCAAGAATATTCGAGGCGCACCCCGATTAACTAACGGAGCAGCGCTGTCAAAAGAAAAGATCAAATGTTGTTAAGACCGTAATTCCCCAAATATAAGTATGGCCCAAAGTATGGGTGCGTCCTATAAACGCTAACTTAAAAATGTGATATCGGAGGAAGATTGATTTGTCAGTGGCGCACAAAAGGGAGGCGGGCCGCTTTCGCCAAGGCTTGCGGGCGTCTCCCCGCCAGCGTCAAATGTGACAGCTGGTGGCGGCCGTGCCTCCTTTTGCTCGCCCAACGTCAAACTCGTAATGGGAGCGCCGCGCCGCGCCGCATGCCCGGCCCACGGACATTCGCCCTCGCTCGCCGAGACGGGTCCGATATTAATCTCCTCTTAACCTGCCGGTCGGCATTTCCGTCGCGGCCCACTTCTTTTCCAAAGCGTATGCAAGTCTGCCTGTTTATTTGCGGCTCGGGGGCTTGGGGATTCCGCGCGCGCGTGCGGAGCGCCTTAAATGTGCCGTCCAGCTGTGCTCCGCGCGCGCTCGCCGAAGGCCGCGGTTTGTGTTTGGACTTGAGGCGTCGTCCTGTTTTGTCACTTGGAGTTGCCCTTCTTGAACGGCCTGAAACTTCGAACTCCGCAAGTCCAACTATGGTGGCTACGAAAATGCCCCAAAAGCAGCCGTAAGATGCTGTATTGTGCATTTTAATCTCAAAATATAGCGCTTACTAATAATTTCAAACCATAGGATGCAAAAATTCAAAAGCAAGGAATGAAATTGAAAACGAAGCGTTTCTCTTGTCCGCCACATAAGACAGATGGAAGTCGTTCTTTGCCGAGGACAAAGAATACATGACTGGGTACCGTTTGAGTTTCGACATTTGCTGCTGCAGTGTTTGTCTTGTTTAACCTTTATTGCAGTACGACGTAGATGCCGATTAGCTTTAGCATTTAACTTGACGGAAAACCTTCAAAGACTTTTTGTATCTGAAGCCTCCCAGGTCAAAGTTTAAAAAAGCTTTCAAAAAAGTCCATTCAAGGCGCTGCTGCGATGAATTTGGGATGAAGCGCCAGCCAGGCCCGTCAAAAACCTCAAAATCAGGAGCGAGGAATCTCTGGTTGAGGAAGGTCTTCTTCTTCTTCTTCTTCTTCTTCGGAAAAAAAAAAAAAACCTGTCGTGAAAGGCGCCCACCCGGGGCCGTGCGGTTAGATGAAAGGGAAGCCCGCCAGCCTTGACCGCCCGTCTGACCCTTTGTTTTGAAATCCGAGATCCCGAAGGGGGAAGCTTCCCCTCTTGAAAATGGCGGCCTCCCGCGTGTCCCTCCCCTCCCCCGCCCCGCAAATATACTATGGGCGTGTATGTCGGAAAGGCATTAGCGCGAGCGCGGCGAGATGATGGGTCAAATCGCGAGTCCGATCCATCCCAAATCCCAAATCGGAAAAGAAGATTAAGCCCGCGTGTAGCAAATGCCCCGGGGGCCCGCCGGGAACACGGCTGCTTTCCGCTCGGAACGTTCGGGGCCCGGCCCGCCCCGGCCCGTCCTCCGGGCGTCGTTCGGGGTTGGATCCGACGGCGGGAATATACGGCGGTCCCGTGACGCCGTTCTTCGTGGGAGACACCTTCGGGACAAAGACTCAGCGGCGATGCCGGCCCGGGGTCATTTTCCGATTGGCTACCGTTTACGGTACCGTTTACCGTTACGGAATTTGTGGCGGCGCCGTCGCGGGACGACGGCTCAAGGTGGTCTTTCAGAGACAATCCCGCTTTTGTCCGCTTTGGCGATCGGGAAGGCAAAGGTCCCATTTTGCCGGCCTTCATCTACGGCGCAGCTGTCAGTCCGGCACCCTATCCCTCAACGCACTCCGTTGGCATCGTTTTCAAGCTCCCCGAGATCAGCGAATCCTTCGGATCGGGAGCGCCGAGGAGAGAAAAGCGGAAAACGTGCGGGACGGCGGCCCTCCGGTTCCGAGGCCGCGGTCTACGGCGTAAGCGTCCGTCCGGCATCAAGCGACGGCGGCGAGGTCCGCGGTTGGTAGTGGGTTCCACGCGAGGAACGCCCACACGTTCCGACAGGCCCGTGCGGCGCCGTCCGACGGATAACCCCCGGCGCGGGCTAACAAGCCAAGCGCAACCCGAGCCCATTTTTCCGACGGTCTCGACTTCCCGCGGCGGTCCGCGTCTCGGCGGTTAATAGCAAGTTTACGGCCGGCTCCAGCTAATGGAAAAGACGGGCGCGTTTGTGGACTAATATGGTCAAGGAGGCGCCGGTGAGCGTGAAGCCGCGCAGCTGCCGCCCGCCCGTCTATTTACAAAACGTGTCCAAATAAGCGGAGCGCGCCGGAGCGGGCCCCATCGCCCGGCGCCGACGGAGTCCTCCTTTGTCCTCCTTTGCGCCCCGCGCCGACTCGTCCGCCACTGGCCGCTGCGCGTTTAGTTTGACGCCAACAAGCGATTGTTGCAATGAATTTTGTTGAAAGTACCTCGCTGCTCAAGGGGCAAACATTGAAAACGCGAGAGGAGAAAAGCTCCGTCCAACAAAGACGATGGTGACATGTGACTTCAAGGCAAGGTCCGTCAAAGTGGACCCGGGGCTCCGTCTCCAAGCGCGTTCGTCATTAGCCTTTGCGACTGCGTTTTTCAAAGTCGGCTTTTAATGCGGCGACGTTTTATCGGCTGGCGGTCGGCTCGCTCGCCGTCGCTCTTCCGCGTTTCGTCCCCGAGAGGCGGAGCCGAGACGGTCCCGCCCCAGGAAGGGAAAGTCCCGGT
This sequence comes from Hippichthys cyanospilos, assembly GCF_059441005.1. Taxonomy (NCBI): domain Eukaryota; kingdom Metazoa; phylum Chordata; class Actinopteri; order Syngnathiformes; family Syngnathidae; genus Hippichthys; species Hippichthys cyanospilos. The sequence goes on along the minus strand of NC_142388.1, from coordinate 421,981 downwards.
CGGGGGACAATCGGGATGATTGAGTCGGCCCCGTTTGCTCGGGGCGAGGAGCGACCCAATGCGAAGGAAAGGCCCGCCCGAAAACGATGCTTCCCCTTTCAAAGGAGGCCTTATCGTGTCTTTCAGAACCGTCTGACGGGGGCCGAGCCCTGAGGCGGCGGAGGCGGCGACCGGTCCCCCGAAAGGAGCCCCCGCGACCCGACCCGCCGGGCGGGGAGCGAGCGCCATGGCTCCGCGGAAGCGAGGCGGCGGCCGTGGCGGCGGCGGCGGCGGCGGCCTCTCTTTTCTCTTCTGCTGTTTCAACAACAGCGAACACCCGGAGATCACCTACAAGCTGCGCGAGGACTTTGCCCTGCAGACCATGGAGCCGGCGCTGCCCATGCCGGCCTACGACGAGCTGGACGGGATTTTCGCAGAGTTGGTGGTAAGCCGCCGCCGCCGCCGCTTCCTTTCGCCGAGCCGAGCCGGCGTGTCCGACAGCAAAGCCTCTAAGGCTTAGGTGTGGAACCCCGGCACCGGAGGGCCGGTGTCCTCTTCCGCCTTTCCCTGTTTTTCCCGTGCTTTCCTCGAATAAAAACAGCGTTGTCCCCGAAATAGAACCGTGCATATGACCACGGGAGACCAAGCGCTGAAAGTTGTGCAAAAGTGGCCTATTTTTCCCCCCAAAGTTTTGCTCCAATTCCCAATTGCTTTTGACTGGCAGGGCTTCCGGAAAGCGCTCCCTTGTACTTCCGCAATGAAGCGCGGCGTTAACGATGCGGCGGGCGGGGCCTCGGCGACACGCCGACGGCGGCCCCTTCCTAGCTTAGCTCATCTTGCGAGTAACGGGGCCCCGCCGCCGTCCTTTCCTCTGTCTTATTTAGCCAGCCCCGCTCCCGCCCCGCCCCGTCCCGCCGCGACCCGTCCCGCCGTCCCCCTTTCTCTGCGCCGCTGTCGCCGCAGTAGTGTAAGCATTGCATTTTTCCGCGCATCAATGGGCCCCATTCAGCCGCTCTTCACGTCCCCGGCGCTCCGCCATCTGCTAATTGCTTGTTTTTGTCCGCCGCCCTTTATGAGCGCGTAATTGAGCGTGACCGCGGGGGGGGGGGCTTTTCACTCGCCATGTTTACCCAAAAGGAAACGGCCACGTGCTTTTGGCCCTTTCCGCCGGCGCGGGCCTTTTCCAGCAAACAAAAGACTGATAAGTGGGCCGTACTATGGGCCGTCTATGTTAAGTCAAGCGGCCGCCAGGTCCGGTCCGGAGGACCCTCTTTTTGGGTTTTAATGAGGTCGTGAGACTCTCAACCTTTTTGAGTCGAGCCCCGTCCCAAAAAAATCTGGCCGAGCGGGCTATGTTCCGCGCCGTAAGGCGCACGCTCAAACACATGGGCAACTGACGAAAGAGAACAGAAGTCAAAGAGTGAGCTTGCCCATTAATTTTACTTTTATTTGCTTATTCGGCACGAGTACTCATGCCCCCCCCCCCCCCCCCCCCCCCCCCCCCCCCCCCCCCCCCCCCCCCCCCATAAGAAGCGGAAAGCCATCCGATGGGAGTCAGCTACGGAGCGCCTGGCCTCATATCACACACGCACGCACACGTATACAAAAGCAAAGATGACATCAGATGGCGTCATCTGCCCGAAGACAAAAAGCAGCGCTCGTTTTCTTTTTGCTTTTGCTTCCGAACAAGCCCATCCATTGTTCGCCGCCGTCTCCCGACTACTCGACTCCATCACCTTATCCGCCGCGCAAGTGACGTCATCGCACCAACGGCGGAAATGATATCTTCCAGACTTCTCCTCCTCCAGAGTTTCTTGATGTCTCGCATTTGCCCCCCCCCCTCGCAGGACGAGCTGGACCTCACGGAGAAGCACAGGGAAGCCATGTTTGCCCTGCCCGCTGAGAAAAAGTGGCAGATCTACTGCAGCAAGAAAAAGGTAAAGGTGTTTTACGATGACCGGATCCAGAAGAGCAAAAAAGCGCTTCTCCAGGCTTCATTTTCAGGAGATATATGTAGACGGTACAATGAAATAACATAACTAAAAAACATATAAAGGAAAACTGACATTTTCTTGACCTTTGAGTGACATTGATTTGGGCTATAATCCCTAGCGAGGGGATTCTCGCCCAGCCATCTTGCTTTCTCGATCATCTCCAGCTTCCTTTCCAAACCAATCAGCATCCTACTTCTCTCGTTCACGTCACTAGCGATGGCTAACCTCCTTAACTTAAATTGAACACTAAAATTCACAATAAATTGCATATTGTAAGCGCTCGCACCAGCTCAAGTCTTTATCTTAGTGACGCGTTTTGAATTCCGCAAACGCGGGGCCGGACGTCCCCGCTTTCAAGTGCGCTCAAGCTGTAAAAACACGGGGCGCCAAGTTTTCCCGCGCCGTACGGCGCTTGCTAGCCTAAGCTGTTGCCAATTAGACGTTGACGCCGACCTCATCGGTCGGGCCGGGAGGCAGGGCGGGGAGGTGAAAGAAAGACAAAAAAATTGCACGCAGGTCCCGCCGCCAACGCACCTGGCGCTCCGCTCGGAGGGCGTGTCCGCGCCGGACCCCATGACGTCATTGTCAATTTCTGCTTTTTAGCCGGAGGCGCGCATCGGCCTGTTGCCGGCGTTCCCGGAACACGCCGTCCGGAATTAGCCCTCGGGAATCATCAAATTTAACATTAGCTGGCGTGGAACACAAAGATTTTTTTTTTCCCTCGCTTGTCTGCGCAGGAAATTGGGTCACAAGTATTTTACCCGCATGCCACTTTTTTTTAATGAATGGATCTCTCATAAGCCACCTGAAAAAAGGGGAAATGCTCTCGAAAGAGACCAAAAAGCAGATACAGATAGTCCACGCGCCCCTGTTCAAACGCAGCTTTTTGCAACCTAATGCGGGGGTGTCAAACATGCAGCCTGCGGGCCGGTTCTGGCCCGCGAACGTGTTCAATCCGGCCCGCGAAATGATTTTGGAACATAAGAATGAACTGAATTTTTTTCCAACAACTTTTATAATTAATAGAAATGTTTTTCTTTTATGATTAATAGCGATGCTGCGATTTTGGACAGTGTCAAAGAAGGAGAATGACCGTATTCCAAAGTTGTCGTTTAAAGTTCCGTGAACGTATGCTATGATTATTAGGGTCCGGCCCACTTGGGAATCAATTTTCCTCCATGCGGCCCTGTGACCGCTGCGCACTAGCGGTCTCAAATCTCAAACATCATCTGGCGGAAAAAGCGCGGCGCCGTTTGTCCCGGTTAGTGTCCTGGTTACGCGGCCCGGAATAGCTCCGCGGGACGCCTTCGGAAATGAGCGCTCCATTTAATGAATTATTTCACGGCTCTGTGTTGCGGGGAATTCATTTGATCCGTCAAAGTTTGATGGGCGGGTCCTAACACCTGATTCATTTCGTCAACGAAACGTGAAATTAAAGGTGGAACGTTTATATTTATAGAAACGTCTACGTAATGAATAATGGATCCGTTATTTCATTTTTTTTTCATTCCATTTCTTTCATTGAATTTTGCTACTTTTGGGCCGGCGCCGCCACCCGGGTTTGCCGCCGGACGCTTCCGAGCCCACGTTTCACCCTGGCTTTTTTTGCTTGCGCGTTCCAGGAACAAGAGGAGACCAAGAGCGCCACCAGCTGGCCGGAATATTACATCGATCAGCTCAATTCCATGGCAGCCGTAAGTCACATTTCAAAAGAAAAACACTCTACCGCCCGTAAACTAGCGCGCTGCGGTTGGGCAGGAACTCTCTTTAGAGGTTTCTTCCCAGCCCACGCATGCGCGCAAGCACGCGCACCTCCATTTTTGGTTGAATCTCAAAGAAAAAGAAAAGAAAAAGGTTTTCTTTTCAAAAAAGCCTTATGATGTAAACGCAGCATTCCAAACTAGTTGTTTGCAGACGCTTTGTTTTTGCGAAAAAAAACCAAGCCAGTTGCTATGCGGCAGCTGAGCCGTGATCGACGGTCACCTGAGCAACGCTGTCATTTTGCCCCCCCCAAAGGAGTGGATGGCGCCGCTTAATTCATATTCCGCAAACACAGTTTTCATTCGGCGCCAAAGACAAAGGCAGACCCCGGTTCCCCGGCCCTCGCTTATTTCAAGAGTTAACCGGAACGGAACGAGTTCATCGCCCCCCCCCCCCCCCCCAATTCGTATCGGGCAAAAGAAACGTCGAGCGTTTGAAGCGCCGGGCCCCAAATGACGGCGGAGGAAACGGTTGGCGCGTGAGTTTTCAGCCGTAATCCAAGCGCGCGCTCGCGGCCTTTGCGGCACAGCGCAAGACCCTCGCGGCCCTGGAGAAGGAGGACGAGGAGGAGCGCGGCAAAACCATCGAGAGCTTGAAGACGGCCCTCAGGACGCAGCCCATGAGGTGCCGGCGGCGCTTTTGGCCCCGCCCCGCCGTTCGGGCCCGCCGCTCAAGCCGCTTGGGCCCCGCAGGTTCGTGACGCGCTTCATGGACCTGGACGGCCTGACCTGCGTCCTCAACTTCCTGAAGAGCATGGACCGCGAGACGGCCGAGTCGCAGATCCACACCTCGCTGATCGGCTGCATCAAGGCGCTGATGAACAACTCGCAGGGGCGCGCCCACGTGCTGGCGCACGGCGAGAGCATCAACGTCATCGCCCAGAGCCTGGCCGCCGACAACGTCAAGACCAGCGTGGCCGTGCTGGAGATCCTGGGCGCCGTCTGCCTGGTGCCCGGCGGCCACCGCAAGATCCTGGAGGCCATGCTGCACTACCAGCGCTTCGCCTGCGAGCGCGCCCGCTTTCAGGTGGGCCCGGCCACCCCGAAGCGCCGACGTTTGACGCGACCCCGACCCCGACCGTGACCGCCTTTGGCCCGCAGACGCTTATAAACGACCTGGACCGCAGCACGGGGCGCTACCGCGACGAGGTCAACCTCAAAACGGCCATCATGTCCTTCATCAACGCCGTGCTGAGCCAAGGCGCGGGGGAGGTGAGCCCGAGTTTCCGCCCGCCCTCCCTCCGCTCGCAGATAGGAATAGTTTTTCCGTCGTTGAACCAGACGAGCCTGGAGTTTCGGATCCACCTGCGCTACGAGTTTCTGATGCTGGGCATCCAACCCGTCATCGATAAGCTGCGTTCTCATGAGAACGCCACCTTAGACAGGTGGGTCCCGCGCGCCGGTTGCCAAATTCAAATCCCTTGCCAAATTCAAATTCCTTGCCACGCGTCGCTTGGATTATTGTGGCTTCGCTATCACAGATGATCCCTCGCTACCATGCGCCTCACCTACACTGAGTATTGGGGATTTTTTTTTCAAATGAAATGCCAGACAGACGAGTTAACTGTAAATGCACATACAAAGGGCACTCCGCCACTCCAGCTACCGCAGTGCACATTTTCTTCAGCGGTTCAACTTTACACACTAACCGTACTGTTATCCTTGCCCGTTTTCATCCCTTGGCCCGCAGAGCGGCGGTTGTCCTCGTATTAGTTGCGCCTAGAAGTTGAATTGGAGCGAAGCCTGTAGCTGACCAAACATGATAACAAGCAACAAGCCCCCCCCCCCCCCCCCGGACTAACTCCCACCCGTTTGGGCCGTCCTCCCCGCAGGCATTTAGACTACTTTGAGATGCTGCGCAACGACGACGAGCTGGCTCTGTCCAAGCGCTTCGAGTCGGTGAGTGGAAGCGCTTCGAGTCGCGCGCGTCCAAGGGGCGTTTTTGGACCGGACCGACCCGGCGTCTTGCGTTTGCAGGTCCACATCGACACCAAAAGTGCCACCCAAGTGTTTGAGCTCATCCGCAAGAAGATGAACCACACGGAAGCATACCCGCACTTTATGTCCGTCCTCCATCACTGCCTCCTCATGCCACGTAAGTGCCAGCCACCTCCAAAACAAGCCGCAATCACAGCTCCTTTATTTGCCCAAACGTACTGTTAAATCTTGGATATTTAAGTACGGCCAAAAAATGCGCCTTTTTGTCATTCTATCAAATACATCCAGACAGCGTTTTCAAATCAACGAAACGATATGTTTGAAGGTTTCTGGTTGCAATTCCATTTAAAAAAAAAAAAAAGTATTTAATTGAACTCTTGATTGGTCTTGGCATGCATATAAACAGTCTTTTCATGTCATGGGGAAGTATTTTTCCCCCCCATTCTTAAGGTCGTTTTTTCCACAAGTCATCTTTATTCTTCATTTCTGATTGTCTAACATTTGACTGACGCGTATTGCAACCCGGCCACTACTGAAGCTTCTATTCTATGAGCCTTATAATGCGGCGCGCCAGGCCATTCCTTCTTGAATTTTTTAGTCGACTAGGAAGTTGATTCGGTCGCTCAAAACAGCCTTTTGTTGCGCCGCAGACAAGAGGAGCGGCAACACGGTGCAGTACTGGCTGCTGCTGGATCGCATCGTCCAGCAGATGGTGCTGCAGAACGACAAGGGCCACGACCCCGACGTCGCGCCGCTGGAGAACTTCAACGTGAAAAATGTGGTGCGCATGTGAGTTCTCCCGACTCGGCCTTCGACTAGAAAGCCTCGCGCCGTCCAGGTTTTCGCTTTGGAAAATTTCACCTCGAGAACGCTTTGCCGGTTCGAATTGGGACGGGACGAAACAAATCAAATGAATAATGATAGCGTGCCGCAAACGGCCGGAGGCCGCAAACGGCCGGAGGCCGCAAACGGCCGGAGGCCGCAAACGGCCGGAGGCCGCAAACGGCCGGAGGCCGCGCCGGCGTCTCGCGCACTTTGAAGAGAAGGCAAAAGAATGTTGCGAAAAAATAAGAGTGTTGCTCCCCGCTTCAGGTTGGTCAACGAGAACGAGGTGAAGCAGTGGAAGGAGCAGGCGGAAAAGATGCGCAAGGAGCACCACGAGCTGCAGCAGAAGCTGGAGAAGAAGGAGCGCGAGTGCGACGCCAAGACGCAGGAGAAGGACGACATGATGCGCACGCTCAACAAGATGAAAGAGAAGCTGGAGAAGGAGAGCGGCGAGCACAAGAACGTCAAGCAGCAGCTGGCCGAGCTCACCGCCCGCCTGCACCAGCTCAGCGCGGTCCGTACCCCCCCAGCCCCTTTGACAAAGCAAAAAAGATGATTTGTTATTTTTCACACTGTAAGGTTTATAAGCCGCACCACTAAAAAGGGAACTGAAAATGGAGTTTTGGACATTACGCAGAAAGATAGTACATGCGAGTGCCCCCTGGTGGCTAAAAACTGCACGTGCGCCGCCCTGGACTAGAAGCAGCAGTGTTCAAAACCTGACAAATAAGTAGTGGCTTCAAAAAGTAGCGGCTTCTAGTCTGAAATTTTGACAGTATATGTTAATATTTTCAAACCCCTTGTAGTTTTATTTCCTCACCTATCACGCAACTTTAGATGAGGGCATTTCGGACAAAAAGTCACAATAACCATTTGCTCTTAATTTGAAAGGACGGAACGCACGCTTCCTCCTCCTGCTTTCGAACGGCTTGAATGAGATCGACATAAACGGCGTTGAAAACGCCTTCTTATCGGCAGTTTGCGCACAACGCACGAGCGTCAATCGCCGGTGTCATAATGGTGTCCGATGTCCTCCCCGCAGAGACAAGCCTCAGTTGTTCCCGGCGGCCCCCCCTTGGCCCCCGGCGGCCCCGCCCCGGCCCCGCCCGCTCCGCCCTTCTCGGGCCTGTGCCCGCCTCCCCCGGCCGGCGGGGCGCCTCCCCCGCCGCCCCCTCCTCCCCCCCCTCCGGGCGGCCCCCCGCCCCCGCCGGGGCGCCCGCCTACGGGCGGCGTCCCCCCGCCGCCCGGGGCCCCACTGGGACCCTCGTTGCAGAAGAAGAACATCCCGCAGCCGTGCAACCCGCTGAAGTCCTTCAACTGGTCCAAGCTGGCTGAGGTGGGCGTGGCGCGGCGTGGCGTGGCGGCGCCATCACGCCTGTGCCTCAAAGACAAGCGCCACACTAATGTTTTCCTGCGCAGAATAAACTGCAAGGCACCGTTTGGATGGACGTGGACGACGCCCGGGTTTTCAAAATTCTGGACCTGGAGGACATTGAGAAGACCTTTTCGGCCTATCAGAGACAGCAGGTACGTTTTTTTGCGACGCGCGTCCGCTCAGCGTCGTCTGTGCGGTCTTTGCTATCTAGCTTCAAAAGAGCGTCCAAAGCCGGTCCCGGAGGCCGCGCGTTTGCGGATGTTTCCGTCCTCGTTGACGCCGTCGCGCGGCCTCGCCGTCGCGCTGCTCAGCCAGCCGTCACGCGGCCTCTTTTTGCGCGTTTGCTCGCGGGCCGGCGGCATCCGGTAAAAAGGCGGGGCTCTTTCTAATGACCGCTTGTACGTCTCCCCCCGCTTCCCGGCTGCACTTTAGGACTCCTTTACGATCAATAACAGCAAACAGGTGAGTGGCACGCTAGCCCCCGACTTAGTCCGCAACTTCTCCGTCTTCTTCTTAATCACGCGCTTGCCGCCCGCCCGTCTTCATCGGGTACAGCTCACACAAGCCTCGACACATGTTTCAAACGGCTCGAAGGGCTGCGTTTGGCCAGGGGGGACGGCACCGTTCAAGGCGGGGAGGGGGGTCACGCGGGACCTCCCAATACATTTCACAGAGCCAATAGGAAACTTTTTCCCGTCTCTCGGTCGAAGAAAATCCGATACAATGAACAAAGAGCGCCTGCGTATTGTTTACAGTCGGCCGGTCTGCATAAGGAGAGTTCTCTCCCTGCGGCCCCCGGGCCGCGCTAAATGTTGACGCCCCCGGCCGGAGGAATCGTCGCTGTACCCGACAGACGTCGGCAAGGCGGCATCCGCGTTTTCTAGAGTAGCCTTCCGGTCCCAATGGTCTTTCCCACGCGGGTCGCGGTCCGGCCGAACGCGGCAAACGATCCCGCCGCTGAGCGGAGCTCCTCCCGCCTTTGGCAGAAGGAGGCGGAGGACGAGGCGCCGGGCTCCAAGAAGGTCCGGGAGCTGTCGGTGATCGACGGGCGCCGGGCGCAAAACTGCAACATCCTCCTGTCCAGGTAGGGGCCGCCAAGAGAGCGGGCCGGGCGGGAGAGGCGGCGCCCGCGCCCGCCCGCGCCCGCCCGCGCCCTTTGAGCCAAGCGCTTCGCCGCAGGCTGAAGCTGTCCAACCGGGAAATGAAGAGGGCCATCCTGACCATGGACGAGCAGGAGGACCTCCCCAAAGACATGCTGGAGCAGGTGCCCGGCGCCCCGCCCGCCCGACTCCTTTTGCCGGCCGCCGCTGACGGCGGGCGGACGCCCTGCGCCGCCGGCCCTTTTCTTCTAGTTGCTGAAATTCGTCCCGGAGAAGAGCGACGTGGACCTGCTGGAGGAGCACGGGCACGAGCTGGACCGCATGGCCAAACCCGACCGCTTCCTCTACGAGATGAGCAGGTACGGGCGTCGCCGGGCCAAAAAGGCGAGCCGGCGCCGTTTCTTCAACTCCTCCCGGACCAAAAACGGATACGTTTTCGAGCGGGCGATCCGGTTCTAACGTTACGATCGGTTGCTTAAGTACATGAAAGAAAAATTTGGATGAGGCCGTCGTAACGCAATCGTAGGACTGAAAAAGGGTTCGTCGCGGGTCACCGTCCGGCATCGCCGATAAGCCGAGATCCCTTTTGCGCGAGTGGGTTAAGAAGTTTGAAAATGAACGCGAGAATTAGCGCGCTGCTCTCGATGGTGTCGATGCTCGACCATCTTCGAGAAGAGGAAAAGTGGCCTCCCCCCCCCAGAAATCAATGGAGGGAGACCCAACCGCCGGCAATTCCACAAACGCTTTGTTTGTTCTTACAAACGCTTAGTTTTTTCTTCCTGCCCATCCAGAATCAACCACTACCAGCAGAGATTGCAGTCGTTGTACTTCAAAAAGAAGTTTGCCGAGAGGATCGGCGAGCTTAAGCCCAAAGTGGAAGGTGGGCGGCCTTCTCGGCGGGGGCGGGGTCGGGGTCGGGGGGCGCGCTCGGCGTCCGGCTGACGCGCTCGGCGTCCGGCTGGCGCGCTCGGCGTCCGGCTGACGCGCTCGGCGTCCGGCTGACGCGCTCGGCGTCGGCAGCCCTGGCGGCGGCCTCCAAAGAGGTGGTGCGGAGCCGGAAGCTGAAGCAGCTCCTGGAGGTGGTCCTGGCCTTCGGCAACTACATGAACAAGGGCCAGCGCGGCAACGCCTTCGGCTTCAGGGTGTCCTCGCTCAACAAGATCGCCGACACCAAGTCCAGCGTGGACAAGTGAGACCCGCCGCTTTTCCCCCCCCCTCCCCCCCGAGGCCTGACCCGCCGTCTGGTCAGGAACGTCAACCTCCTGCACTACCTGATCACCATCCTGGAGAAGAAATACCCCAAAGTGCTGACGTTTGACGCCGACCTGCCCAGCGTCCCCGAAGCGGCCAAAGTCAAGTAGGTGGAGCCCCGGAAAAGCCGGCGGCGCTCGGCCGGGGCCCGCGTTGGCATTTTCTTGCTTCCAGCATGACGGAGCTGGAGAAAGACATGGGCAACCTGCGCGGCGGCCTCAAAAGCGTGGAGAGCGTACGTGGAATGTCCCGGTTTCCGTCCGTCGGCCCGCGCGCCGCGCCGCGCGGCGCCACGCGGCGCCGCTGACTTTTGCGCGGACGCGGCAGGAGCTGGACTACCAGAAGAAGCGGGCGCAGGAGCCGGGCGACAAGTTCGTGTCCGTGGTCAGCCAGTTCATCGCCGTGGCCGGCTTCGGCTTCTCCGACGTGGAAGACTCGCTGGCCGAGGCCAGGGACTCGGTAAGGCGGCGCCGGCCCCTTCTTTCCGGGGGGCCGTATTATTTCAAAGGGCTCGGTCACAAAGCGGTACTTAGCGGTACTCCCGTCGCCGGACCCGCTAATCTGGTCCGCCGCCCCGCCGCAGTTCGCCAAGGCCGTGAAGCACTTTGGCGAGGACGCCGGGAAGACGCAGCCCGACGAGTTCTTCGGCATCTTCGACCAGTTCCTGCAGTCCTTCGGCGAGGCGCGGCAGGAGAACGAGAACATGCGGCGGCGCAAAGAGGAGGAGGAGCGCAGGGCCAAAATGGAAGCTCAGGTAAGGTCTCTCATATTGACCCTTGGTCGGCGAGCCGTTTGCCCTTGCGACACCCGGGGAGAATAGATTGGAAAAATGGGCGCATCTTGCGTAGAGCCTCGCTACTGAATATGAGGCGCCGCTTAGAAGGGGAAAAAGTGCGGAGCCGGTACAGAGCCTTGTGGAACGCCGCAGCAACTAGTCAGGGAACGAGATGAATTTCAAAGCAGAGAATTGTGACTCAGTTCACTATTAAGCTTCAACTATAACTGAATTGCGGCGGTAAAAATCCACGCAAAGTTAATCCGATGTATTTTTTTTCACCCCCCGAAAACGGAAAGTGGCGATGAACGCGCCGTATAAGGCGGCGCGGATTGCGCGGGCGAAACGGGCGAAACGGGCTAAAGGCCGGGCTTTAGTTTGGCCGGGTAGTGACGCGGAAATTTTGGGCAGCTGAAAGAGCAGCGCGAGAAGGAGCGCAAAGCGCGCAAGGCCAAGGCCGACGGCGAAGACGACGGCGGCGGCGAGTTCGACGACCTGGTGTCGGCGCTGCGCTCGGGCGAGGTCTTCGACAAGGACCTGTCCAAGATGAAGCGCAACCGCAAGCGCCTCAACAGCCACAACTCGGACGGCGCCCGCGAACGACCCGTCACCAAGCTCAACTTCTAGGACGGGCGGCTTTTTCTTTCGCGTTCGGGATGAAGGACCCGGCAGGTTTTTTTGTACGTACGGATACCGTCTTCGAACAGAACCCGGACCCGCTTCGGAGACTCAAAGAGTATATGGGGACCTTTTGTAAAAAGTGGACGCTCAAGCGGAACTTTGCCCTCATGGGAGCTTTAAGATAAAGCAGCTCGGAAGCAGCTTTTTTTTTTTTTTTTTTTCCTCCAAGAATTTGCATTTCCGATATCAAATCAGCGTTTGTTAGAGCTGGCCTTAACTCTGATTATTACGCTACAAAACATCCCGCGGACACTTGTGTCTTAAATGACATATGAGCAGATAAAATACAAACGTTGTGTGCTTGTTAAACTTGCACACATACAGTAAAGCTGTACTGTAGTTACTATGCTAAATGCCATTAAAAACGTAACCAAACAAATTCGGTTACTTTTTATTCCTTGATTAGAACAAGTTTTTTTTTTGCTCGAGTACAGGCTGTGTAACATTCCCGTGAAGCTACGGGACAAACGCACGTCGTCTCGATGCGCGCGAAACCACGAGAGTGGCCGCGCCGCCTCGCGGCCGGCGACCGCGAGCAGATAGCGAGCTTCACTTGAGCAGAAAGCCGTCTTTGAGCCCGTCGGCCTCCTCGAGCACGAAACGCGAGGCCCCCGTGTAAAAGGCTCTGCCGGCCACCTCCACCACCACCGCCTTGAAGTCTCCGCACGTCGTTTCCTGCACGCGTCCAAAACAAAGCCCCCCACCCCCCCAAAAAATTGGACGTGACAATCTTCATTCAGCGCCAGAGAGTTTTGGAAGAGTCCGGACTCGGACGTTAATCTGCGGGCGCTTATTTCTCTGGAATTGAATGTTTAGAGCGTAGAATCCAAAAAAAAAAAAACCCTGAAAATATGTTTTTGATGCTTCTCTCTTCAACACACCCCATTCAAATGATTAGGATGCTTTTCTAGCTCCCGCAGAGCTCGCCCATCATTTCAAACGGGGGTGTTGAGGGGAGGAGCCCGCAAAGCGGGCAGGATACCGGCCCTCCGGGACTGGGCTTTGGGGCCTACAGTCAAATAGTCCGAAAAAGAAAACGACGCGGAGGCCGCCAGATACCTCCACGGCTTTTCCGGTGAACTGCGATCCGGTGGCTCCGCTGAGGAAGGTCCTGGTCTGGTTCAAGCGGATCAGGCCCTTGTGGTACTGGAGGGCCACCCGCGCCGTCACGCCGGATCCGGTGGGGCTGCGGTCCACCTCGGGGCGGGACGGGCGAGTCAAGCGGCGCCGTCCTCCGGCCCGGCCGGCGAAATGAAAAAAAAAAAAGCGCAAAAAGGCCTTGCCGGCGGGCCACCTGGGCTTCGGCGAAGACGCAGACGTTGGCGCTGGCGTCCGGGGAGAAGGCGTCCTTGCCGTCGGTCAGGATGGTGCCGTACAGGAAGGCCAGGTCCTCGCTCACCGGGTGCCGCAGCTTCACCTGCCGGGAAGCGGACAAATAAGACGGAGCGCGGGGCGGCCGAAGGCTTAAACTTTAAGACTGCTTAAAGGGACAGCGTCGAAGGCCAACCTTTCGGTTTTCCACCTCTCTACCGCCGGGGGCGTGGCCACAAATCAGGATTTCCTCAAATAAGTTGCGCGAAAAGAGCGGGGAGGGACGGCGGCGCACCTGCGATCTGACGGCTTTGGTGACGGCGGAGGCGGCGTCCACCAGATCTCGGGTGCGCGAGCGCCTCACGTCCAGGCCCAGGCGGCCCGCGTCCACCAAAGCGTAGAAGGCTCCCCCGTAGCTGATGTCCAGCGTCACGCGGCCCGCGCCTTCCAGCGCCACCGTCACGTCTGCCGCCGCGTCGCCACACGTCAAAGTCGCGCTTGGCCTCTCGTGCCGTTCCGCCCGTCAATCTTTTTTTGTTCAAACCGTAAAATAACAAACCTAAATTTGCGTTCATTTACTTTAAATACAGTGGAAATCTCCCGACCGAGCAAATTTCCACCGTCTATGATGTTAGTAAAAAAAAAAAGGCTATCAAGGCTTTCCGCCAAACGAACGGTTTTCTCGGGCCGCGCACCGGCAGCAAAGACGAAGGCGGGCACGCTGAGGAACCTGGCGGCGCCGGTGCGCCCGGCGGCGTACTCCACGAAGGCCCGGACCAGGCCGCACGGGCAGTGGATGTTGACGGGCGTCTCGGGCGAGCGCGGCTCGGCCACCAGGCCGTAGTCGACGGCGTAGCGGGCCAGGGCCAGCACGGCGTGGCCGCACATGGTGCTGTAGCCCTCGGTGTGCATGAAGAGCACGCCCAGGTGGGCGTCGGCCAGCTCGCTGGCCACCGGCAGGGCGCCGTACATGTCGGCGTGGCCGCGCGGCTCCAGCATCAGCGCCCGCCGCAGGTGGTCCAGATGCTGGCGCGCGTAGCGCCGCTTGTGCAGCAGCGTTTCACCTTTGACCTCCGGGTAGCCGCCCGCGACGATGCGGAGGGGTTCGCCGCCCGTGTGCATGTCCACCGTTGACACACTGGCGCCCTCGTGTGGCGGGAGCCGCATCTCCATCGCGTCGACTGACCTGAGCGGAAAACGAAAAAGTTTTTTCCGGTTTTCTTTTTTTAACATTCCCCATTTTATATTACCTACTTTTTTCCTCGCACGGTAATTATACCCGCTCATCTTTTTAAATGTAGAAAACGAAAATGTAACCGGAAAATTGCAAATACGCGTTTTTGAAGTGAAAGAATCTAAACCGTTTCAATCGCTCATTTTGCAGGCGAGGAAGACGTCGTAATGGCGAAAACGCGAATTCCCAAAAGATTCCCTTTCTTTCGGATACGACCGAAAGAAGCATTCGCTTGCAAACGCAACGGAAATAAACAAGCTGAACTCGTAAAGCGAAGACGAAAGAGCCCGTTGACCTACTCGTTAGTTCACGTCGTGACGTGCAGGAATACTTTCTCTCCTCCGTTGGTTTTTGCAACCAACTCGACTTGACCTCGAGCTGGCGACGCATCGCTGCCCCCGCCCCGGCGGCTTCGGGGCGAACGACGTCTTTCCGGTCGGCGTGTTGAACGTTCGAGGCAAAATCAGTCGTTCGAGACCGAGGCGGCTTATTCTTCGCGGTTGCTTTCCGCCGGAGACAAGTCAAAGCGTCTCCGGGGAAACGATGTCGACTTAGAGAACAGGCGTTGAGCTTTTCGGGGCCAAATCTGGTTCTTGGCGCTACTTCTTCATTGATTTCCACCGCTGTTGCTGTTGGCAAGTCAAGCCGGAGGCGCGTAGCTGCCGCCCAGCGGCTTCGGGGTGAACGACGTCGTTCTCGTCAGATCGGAGTCTGGCTCAAACATAAAGCGACATTTGACAGCCCAAATCATTTTCGAACGCATTGTATGTCTAAAAAAAATCAACTGCAAGCACGAACGATACAGAAACGCAAAGAGAAGCAAGCGATCAACGTAGCCAAGAACTGCAGTGATTCTTTATTCGATGTTAAAAAGGACATACCTAAATGTTGTTTTCTCGTCAATCTACCCAATCGGTGACACAAAGAGAAAAATATTACGGCGTTGCTCTTTTTAAGCCAGTCCAGAAGGGTAGCTCGTTTTCAATAAGCTCGTCATTCGAATCGGGTGCGTTGGGAAGAGAAAACCCGCGGGACGCCGGCCCTCCGGGACTGGAGTTGGCGTCGAAGAGCTACGTTCAAGTGAAACACGTGGACCTTGAGATGAGCTGTGCACCTCGGGGGAGGAAGGTAGTTTAGCCCGGGTTAACGTTGGCAATTTTTCTCCAAATCCCTCCGCGTATATCGGGCCGGTTTGAAATGTGCCGCAAGGTGGCGCCAAAGCACTCGGAGCGCTGTCGCCTCTGAAATGTTTTGGCGGCAATTACCTGGGGACTACTGTACTTTGGGAGAGGGCTTTAGCGCCGCCCGGTGGCGGTGGCAGGAAACTCCCCCCGTCTCAATTACTCATGCGGTGTTTTTCGGCAGGCCGGCTAGCTAGTGCTTTTTTGGGGTATGGGGTTTCGTAAGCGGCGCCCTCAAAAGGGCCCGCGGTCTCCGGAGTTTGGGCTTCTGGAGGCGGGCGGCAGCGAGAGCCTCCTCCGGGCCGAGAGCAGCCGGAGGACCTCGGCCAGGCCGGCCTCCAGCGCCGCCAGCCGGCCGCCCAGCGCCCGCACGTCGGCCTTCAGCTCCAGCTCGGCCCGGCGCGGCGCCGCCGGCGGGAGGTCCCGCTGGGCCCCGCCGGGCCCCGGCGGGCTCCCGGCGTCTCCTGCCCGGTCCGGGTCGGTTTTGCGAAGGGCGGCGGATTCCCCCGCGGCGGCTCCGCCCTCCGCGTTCCCGGCCTCCCCGCCGGCCTCCCCGCCGGCCCGCCCCCCGTCGGCCGCCGTTCGCCCGGCCGGCCGCGATCCTCGGGTCCGGCCTGCCGCCTTCTCGGGCGGCTTCGCCGGCGACGGGGGAGGCGGGGCCGACGTGGCCATTTTGAACTTTGCCCACCCCCCGGCCCCTCCTCCGCGGGGGGCGGGGCCCTCGGCCCCCGTCCCGTCGGCTCGGTCGCGGGGGGCGTCGGCCGGCGGCGGGGGCGACGGCGGCGCCGCCTCCCGCGCGCGGTCGCCGTCCGGGTACGGGGACGGCTCGTCCGCCGCCTGGCCGTCCCGCTGCTGGCGGAACCTCTGGAAGAGCTTGCGGACCGGGTGGTCGTCGGGAATGGAGAGCGCCACCTCGGTGCGCTGCCGCTCCTGCTCCCGCTTCACGTCGGCGATCTTTCGGAAGATCACCTGCCGGGCGGGAAGCGGGACGGCTTAAAACAAAGAAAAAAAAAAAGAAAAGCGCCAGCCCCGCTGCGATCGAGGGATAGATAGGGGTAGAAATGGCCCCCGGATCCGTTTGTGGCCCGCCCGCCTGCCGCGTTTTAGCGTATACTAAAAATTCTCTACTATAAGCCACTACTTTTTTCCCCGCTTCGAATTCCGCGACTTTGTGTGAGCTATCTGCAGGTTGCCACTAGGGGGCAATCTCCCCCATATACAAAGGGAGCGCGACAAAAAATTTGAGTAAAAAGAGGAATCCCCATTCTATTCCACATATATACACTAAAGCTTCAAAATAACAAGGCTGCGAAGCATTTAAAGCAAAAAAAAACAAAAAATGAGAATTTGACTCAATCATCGTAAAAAAATAAAAGCCTGCTTGCATTGTTGCCGGGCGTAAAATAAGCGTGAAGCGAAAAGGCGTCAGTCAGCGGAAATGAAGCGTCGGCTTGCGCTTGAGACCATTTAGCTAATGGCTTTTGAACCAGCGCAGCACTTTTGAGCGGGAATGTCCGATTTTGCCTTCTCCTCGAAAAGCATTGGAGCTCAGCTAAACATTTGCGTTTGCTTGCAATATTCAAAAGCTGAAAGCCGCAATGTCCGGGGGGGTTGAGGGGGGGGGGGGGGGCATAATGGAAGGAAGCCTCACGCCACAATGGAGGCCGCGCCTGGCACAAGTCCCATTTGGTGCGTATTGACGATAAATAGATGTTGCGTTACCCGTTTCCGCAGGTTGCAGGTGAGGATGAGGTTGCGCGAGAAGGAGTTTGCGAAAGCCGTGTAGAATTCCAGCACCCGCATGAGCGCGTCGCGCCGTATGACGTGCAGGTCGCAGTAGGTCAGCGCGCGCACGTTGGCGCACGCTCGCGCCATGCCGCTCTCTTTCCAGAAGACGTCGCCAAACACGTCGCCTTTACCTGGCACGACAGCCAAAGTTCACGCACAATAGCAAAAATCCCACTTTTCTTTTGCCGTCTTCTACGATCGCCCGCCCGCTCGCTCGCTCGCTGTCTTTTGCCGTGGGTCGGCGCTCAAGAGCTATCGTTCGCGGTCGTTCGCGGTCGCAAGCGGCCGCGGCAGTCCTCGATCGCGATTCGCCGTCGTCCGAGGTGACGAATCGCTCGCCGGCTGGCCGAGGTTAGCCGCCCGGGCTCGAAAGCCGAAGGGGCCGTCCCCAAGCGCCCTTCGGTCGTCCCGGCCCCGCGGAACCCCGAAGCTTGCTCGCCGGCCCTCACCCAGTATGGCGACGACTTCGTCGTCCTGGATGACTTCGAGGGAGCCGGAGACCACGAAGCACAGCGTGTCCACGCTCTCGCCGACGTGGAAGATGAGGTCGCCGGGCGCGCAGTGCGCGGTCTGGAACTCCACGGCCAGCGAGCGCAGGCAGCCGTCGCTGGCCAGGCGGAAGGCCGGGTGCTCGTTGAACACCCGGCGGTTCAGGTGCACGCAGATGTCCGCCCGCATGTCTTTGGGGCAGATGGACAAGACCTGGAAGAAAGCAAAATGGCCAGCCGGAGCGCCGGCGGGCGGCGGCGACGGCGGCGGCGGCGGACGGAGCGCCCTTACCTTGTCCGTGTCGATGCCCTTGGACATGGCCCAGGTGGAGACGATGAAGTCCATGACGCGCTCGCTGAGCCCTTTGGGGACCTGGTAGAGCTTGAGGAAGTCCCGCACGTTGTTGAGCATCTCGTGGTAGCGGTTGGTGTTGGTGTACATCTGCTGAAAGATGGTGGTCACGTTTCCGAAGATGGTGGCGTACAGCAGCGCTGAAAGGTGCGTGGACACGTCAAAAGACAGCCGCTGCAGCGCGACAGCAATTTTACCCCTGCCGGCGGGTCGGCAGCCTGAGGTTCCTTTACCGGGCGCGCCCGAGCAAAAAAATACATTCGACAAATAGAAGGAAGTCACTTTTTCTACCGCTGTAGCTTGCGGTTAGCTAGCGAGTTGGGCAACTTTTTGTTCACCCCAAGTTAGATTGACGTGCGCCCGTTAGCCGTTAGCTCGCGAGTGAAGCTATTTTTGAAAATCCGCTCAAGTTAGCTTGACCGGGGAAGTTCCCCTATCGCCGTTAGCTCGCGAGCTGAGCTATTTTTGAAAATCCGCTCAAGTTAGCTTGACCGGGGAAGTTTTTCTATCGCCTTTAGCTCGCGAGCTGAGCTATTTTTGAAAATCCGCTCAAGTTAGCTTGACCGGGGAAGTTTTTCCACTAGTATAGCTCGCGGTTAGCTAGCGAGTTAGTTGAAAACACGCTCGCCCTTAGTCGGAACGAGTTTTTCGAGCGCGGATGTCACCCTCTTTCCATGTTTGCACGGCAGTTAGCGTCAGAAGGACGCGCGCTACCGGAATTCAATTTCGAACTCGCGAGCCCGCCTCATCGTCCGATACGATGTTTGCCGATGCGCGGCGGGCACGCGAGGCGGCCCGGCCTCTTGCGCTGACCTCAAAGAGTCAGTCAGTCAGTCGGCGTCTCTAATGGGGCGCGCCGAGCCAGTGGAGGGGAAGGAGGGAGCCGGCGAGATGGCCGCTACTCGTACTGTACGGCGGGCCGCCGCCGGGAGGCCCCGGGGGGCGCCGCGCCGCGCGAGCCGGCCTGATCCATTTATGGCCGCTAATTGCGCCCCGCGCGGGGACTCGACGCTTTGCGATTTGGCAACGGCGCCGGCGTGACGTGACGCGGCGCTAAACTGCAAAGCGCCGCTGTCACATCGCGTGGCCCTCGCTCTCGTCTCCCGGGAGGCGGGTCCTTCGGCTCGGCCCGTACTGGCGCTCCGTTTTTCAAGGGAACGGAATGATTATTAGCCTCCCGCTCCGACGGCAAACTTCGGCGGAAAGACATCGAAAAATCTTGAGCGCGTTTGCGCGTCACTTCACACTTAAAGACTCGTGGAAAGTCAACTTTTAGCGCTTTTAACCATGTTACGGTGTTAGTCCGTCAGCCGGCGCCGCCTCCTCCTGCGCGTACGGCCCCGGGGAAGGGCTTTTGCGCTGTCCGCGACAGGTGTAATTGCACATCCGCGGCACTAGGTGGTGCAGCGGCGCTCTCGCTGTCAAGGTATGTGCAGAAGTGTTGAACTTTATATTGCTGTCGACGACATTTGTTTTTAAATTGCATCCGTGATGAGCGCGAGTTCGAAAGCAAGCTTTAGTTGCGAGTGACAGCCTTTTTCAAATTGCAAATGGCAAGTTGCGAGGCACGTCAGCGGCAAGGACGCCTTTGCCAATGTAAAGCGCTCCCCGCACGTGTGGCGGGCACGTCACTTTTCATCAGGGAGGCCGGCTCGGCTCGG
Source organism: Hippichthys cyanospilos (assembly GCF_059441005.1). Taxonomy (NCBI): domain Eukaryota; kingdom Metazoa; phylum Chordata; class Actinopteri; order Syngnathiformes; family Syngnathidae; genus Hippichthys; species Hippichthys cyanospilos. The sequence goes on along the minus strand of NC_142388.1, from coordinate 402,288 downwards.
CTCCCGCTCTCGCGCACTGTCTATTTATTACCTAACGGTGGCACGGCGGCGGAGGGGGTGGGGGGTGGGGGGGGGCACGCTCCAAGACATGCGAAAGGGACGCTTGCACGAATAGAGGAATAGGAAGGAATAGAGGAATTGCCAGTTTCCCTCCCGGGGAGTCCTCCGGCCTCGCAAGCCAACGTCGGACTCCCGAGAGCCTTAAGTCATTGTCTAACTTGACCTAATTGGGGTTCGATCCCAAAGACGCCTTCTTGCGTTTTGCTTTTTCGACCTTAGCTCCTTATTTTGTTTTCTATTTCTTTCAAGCGTCAAAGGCGTAACCACGAAGTGACGGCTCGACAAACGCATCGCCAGTGATTTTTGGTGATCGAGATTCGATTTCGTCCGAACGCTCGGGACCCGACTCCCGACCGACAGCGATCTCGACTCGGGGTTTTGGTTTGGGACGGGCCGGCCGGACGGAACGACCGGCGAGGCTTTCGCGAAAGCCGGACCTTCTTCGCTCCGCGGCTTGCGGCGAGATGAAAGGAGGGGGCGGGGCTTCCGGAAAAGGGGCCGTCCTCCCGGCGCAGGGCGAGCGCTTTACTCACATCCCACCATCATCATGGCGACGGAGAAGATCTTCTCGCCGTCGGTGGTGGGCGCGATGTTGCCGAAGCCGATGGTGGTGAGGCTGGTCATGGTGAAGTAGAGGGAGGAGATGTAGAGCGTGTCCTTGTTGGGTCCGCCCTCCCAGCGCCCGGCGCCGCTGGCGTTGTAGCGGTAGGGCGTGCCGATGCTGAGGGCCAGCTGGTACAGCCAGCTGTCCGTCCTGACGCTGTTGGTGCTCTGGTCGATGACCTCGTAGTCGCCGATGCTGTACCAGATGCAGGCCAGCCAGTGGGCCACCAGGCCGAACACGCACACCAGCAGCACCAGCACGGCCGCGCCGTACTCCAGGTAGTGGTCCAGCTTGCGCGCCACGCGGCCCAGCCGCAGCAGCCGGATCACCTTCAGCGAGCTGAACAGGCTGCTCAGGCCCTGCCGGCCCGACACACCTTTTGAGAGGGCGAGCCAAAACAATGCCGCGCGCGCGCGCGCGCGGCGGCGGAGGAGGAACCCGGCCGACTCACCGGGAGCACCGAGTCCTCGGTCCTGGTGGCGTTCCTGTGGGGGCCGGCCGGCGCCGCAAAGTCCTTGGGAAGGAGAGAGGGGCGGTTCGGGGCGGGCGGACGCGGGGCGGACGCGGGGCGGACGCGGGGCGGACGCGGGGCGGACGCGGGGCGGACGCGGGGCGGGGGCGGCACCCACCTCCTCGAAATGCTCAAAGGCGTTGATGATGTCGTAGGGCAGGCAGGAGAGCAGGTCGATGACGAACCAGGTCTTGAGGTAGTTCATGCGGATGAGGGCGGCGTCGGACACCACCTCGCCGGCGGGGCCCACGAAGGTGGTGTGGAAGTTGAGCACGATGTCCACCAGGAAGATGACGTCCACCACGCTGTCCAGCACCAGCCACAGCAGGTTGTTCTGCCTGGTGCGGAAGGACACGTTGTAGGGCACCATGATGGCCGTGTAGAAGGTGAGGATGAGGATGACCCAGTCCCACGTGGTCTTGAAGGCGCAGTAGTGCAGGATGATGTGCGGCGGCGTCTTGGGCGCTTCCTGCTTGTACTGCGGCAGGATGTCCGAGCCCAGCTGCAAGGCCTGCACGCACGCACGCGCGCGCGCGCCGCTCCGCTCGGAATTCACAAAACGTAAAGATGGCAAAAACGCGATTCCGAGTCCCGTTTGACCGGATGTACCCAAATTCAATCGGTGCTGGTTTCATTCCATAAAAGTCTCGCCGACGAAAGGTTTCATCGGTTCGCGAAACGTGCGCGTCATGGGTTCGTTCGCGAAACCCAAACGGAAAGAGGTCGCGGCAAACGGGAAAAAAAGATGAGACGCAAAGACCGAACAGAAGCGCGTTTCGAGAGAGAGAAGCGCGCCGGGAAAAGGCGTCGCCCACCTCTGCCAATCGGGACGGCTTGTGGGCGACCTCCGTCTTGCTCAGCGGCGCCATCTGCTGGACCAGGTTGCGATTGTTGGTCAGCGCTCGCGTCAGCCTGGCGAACTTTGCCCACCCTCCACAAAAAAACACAACCGTGAAAAGTCAGGAAATGGTCTTTGCTCTCGCTTTTTTTCAGTGACGTAACCCCCCTTTTTTGGAAAGGGTGCCCCCCATGCGCCCCGTATATGACGCGCTCCCTCTTCCAATTCCTTTTCTATGGCTTCGCCGAGTAAGGATTTGGTTTGAAAGAGGGTCCCCCGAGCTCAGCCCGCCCGCCGTCCCGTCGCTCGTCCGGTCACCTCGCGCGGCGTCGTCCTCGATGGGCTGCTTGAAGAGCGTGATGTCCCGGAAGGTGCAGAGGAAGAGCACCACCTTGTCGTTCTCGTTGCGGATGGGCGCCACCTGCATGTAAAGCCAGATGGGCGTTCCTTAGGCCGCCCCCCCAAAGAAAAACAAAGAATGAGGAGGAGCGGGCCCCGGCACGGGGCCCAAACACCGAGAAGAACGGCTCTTTACTGTTTTTGGTGTAGAGCAGCACTTCGTAAAAGTTGGGCTCGTAGCTGTGGAAGCTTTGGCGGATGTTGTCCGTGGTGCTCTTGTCCGTCAAGTCGCCGTACATGAAACTGAAGGCGCGCGGCGTTAGGCGGCGTTGGGCGCGGCGGCGTTGGGCGCGCCGGCGTTGGGCGCGGCGTTAGGCGGCCGCTTGGCTTTCCTTCGCTCCCCCCTTCGCTCCCGTACGTACGGAACCCTCCTTCCGTGCGTGCGAGCGTGCGTGCCGCCATCTGGTCCGGGCTCGAAAGACGGTGCTTCCGTCCTTCCGTCTTTACTTCACGCCATGTGCGAGCCCCAAAAGACCCACCTACCTACCTTCCTTCCTTCACTTCCTTCTCTCTTTCCTTCCTTTCTCCCTTTCTTCCATCCTTTCTTCTTGACTTTCTTCCTTTTCTTCCTTCCCCCTCCATTTCCTCATTCACTTCCTTCCTGTCTTCCTTCCATCCTTCATCACTTCCATCCATCTTTCCTTGCTTCTTGACTTCCTTCTTTCTTTCCTTCCTTCCTTCCTCCCACCCCTTTTCCTTCTTCCTCCCTCCCCTTTTCCTTCTTTCCTTCCTTCACTTCCTCCCTTTCTTCCATCCTTCCTACTTGACTTCTTTTTTTTCTTCCTTCCCCCTTCATTTACTTCCTTCCTTCCTGTCTTCCTTCCATCCTTCATCACTTCCTTCCATCTTTCCTTTCTTCCTTCTTTACTTCCCTCCTTTCCTTCCCTCCCGCGCCCATGCGCGCAAGCGTGCATATTTCACGTAGACGCACCCAAAGAGTTTCCTTCCTTCCCCCTCCCTCCTGGCGCCCCTCCCCCCCTGCGCGCCGCCCGCGTACAAGCCCCAAAAGAAGCGCGGCGGGGGCGTACTTGCAGGTGCTGCTCCTGTGCATGACCTCGGCCCGGTGGTAGCCGGACAGCTTGCAGAAGCCGTCGTTGCTGTACACCACGGGCCACTCCACGATCTGCGCGTTGCCCAACAAGAAGCTGCTTTCTGAAAGAAAAAAAGAAAGAAAAAGAAAGGCAAATGCCGTCATTGGGCCGCGGCTGCTCAACTGCGGAAAAAAAAGAAGCGTGAAACGCCTGAGAATTTGAAGCGGCAATAATAGCTGTTGGTGAAATATTTCCGGCTCCGCTTGGGCCCCCGTTAAAAATGCACGAGGAACCGCAAAGCTTCTCGAGCAAGCGAGCGTTTAGTCCTAATGACTTTGGACGTTTCGGGTGAGGGGGGGGGGCGCACTTTGGGCTGGCGCGCGCGGGTTTCCAGTTCACGCGGGACGCGGACGCTAAATTGAAAAACACCTTTCGGTCCCGGCCCGTCACGATTGAAAAATCGCAATGGAAAAAAAGCCAAAGTAGGAAAACGTCAAGATGCGTCTTTGGGATCGAACGAGTGAATTCTGCGAGCGAATCCCGAGTGGTCGTCACTCTCATGAAGCTCGCCGATCCCCCGAGGCTAGTTTAGAAATACGACCGTCTTCTTTGCGAGAAGTGGCGCTCGGCACGACTGACGGATCGAATAGCAGCAAGCGCGTTCGTCGGGGCGCCGTCTCGGCACGTGCAAAAAGGAAAACAAATTGCGCAAGGGTTAAAAGGCTAAAGGCAAAATAAAAATAATAAAAACAATGGTTGACGAGTCATTTAGATGACCCGTTTAACTTCCAAAACGGACAGACAAGAAGCGCGACTCACCGCTGGAGCGTCGGACAATGTTCTCCAGGAAGGTGTTCTGCGGGGCCACCAGTCCTCTCTTGCCCCCGTGCATGCTTGCGGGCTTCGGGGCGGACGCGCGCGCCGTTGCCGTCGCCGACGCAGATGCCGTCCGCCTCCGAGCCGGCGAGTTGAGCGCTCCGCTCAACTGGCCGAGCGGAGCGAGCGCTACGAGCTTCCGGATCGGCCTTTTCAAAATAAAAGCTCGCAGTTTACTCGCGCGTTTGCCTTTGCGTTCACTCGCGTCACGGCTTACGGGGTCTATACCGTCTTGGAAAATACGCCTTACTATACGTGCCGGGGAATAAACGGTATCTTCCACCGACGCTTAAGCTGTAGCGCTGTTTGATACGATACGGTGCGGTGCGTAGACTTGTCCACCGATGTCTGAGTGCGTCCAGTCCTGCAGAGCCTGAGCACGTCCCGCCGGGAGCAAAAGAAGGCAGGCGCACATCTGGAACAATAAAAAGCCCGGGAGAAGGACGGGCCACTTGTCGGCGACGCCCAACTTTCTTCAGACGAGTGGCTCGCTCCGTGCCGTGTTACAACAATTCCTTGCAACAAATACTTTGCGGCAGCAACGTGTGCCTGTTTTGATTTCTCAGCCCATCAACCCAATTAACAAGAAATGGAACTGTCCCTTCCGTATCATAGAGAAAGGCTTTTTTTCCCCCCACAAAAATCGAACATGTAAATTCAGGGGTTTTTTTCCACAAAAAAACACCCATGCATAGTAAGGCTGTAAATATTTGCAAAAAAACGACCGTGTAAGGCTTTTATTTCACAAAAACGAACCATGTATAGTGAGGGTTTTTTTTCACAACAAAAACAAACGTATACTTTTTTCTTAAAAAAAACGTTAAAAATAAAAAGCCCTACTATACTGTTGTTTTTTTTTTAATAAATGGGGGCAATGGTCAATGCAGCAACTCCCGCTGTCCGGAATGAAAAACACTCAAAATCTTACACTTTGTCCCTCTAGCAGTCGTTCCTTTGTTCAAATGTTTCCTGTGGGAACCCAGTGATCACAACAGTAGTTGAGACACACATCTGGGCATTTTCTCCGGGAAAACTTGTTCATAAACAAATGAAAAAGTTTTTTTACTTGGCTAACTCTGCCAAGTTCATATTAGTGAGTACCTGGGCGTGAATGTGTTCACCCTCTGACAAAAGTATGTTTTGGGACTGAACGAGTTCATATGCGATGTTAGTTTTATTATTAGGGCAGTTCTGGTCCTCTATCGCGTCACAGACATTTGTTTTGATTTCGAACACAATATACATTGTAAATACAAGCGTATAGCTCAATAAATGCACACGCGTCATTACATCGGAATGTTAAAATAAAAGGCCTGACCGCAATTTGTTCACTGGAAGGCGGAGTTGCAGTCACTCCCGAGGACCGGCGTCGTCATGGAAACGAAGGTATTTCAATACCAGCTAATTGGGCAGAAAACAATCTTCGTTCATCTATCCACGGCCGCTTTAGCACAAGGATTAAAACAAGAAATAAAAGGGTAGTCGCCGGCCACAGGGGGAAACGTAAGATGGCCGCCCTCTGGCTTCAGCCGCCGCGAGTCCGTCCCTACAAAGGTCCGTGCGAAACACATAGCCGACGCCACCCGAACGGACTTTGATTGCCGCTCTGCCAAATCTCCCACGTCGCCTTGCGGGCGAGATTTGCGCATGCGCGGCGATCGGAACGCGTTAATAAACCGCCGAGCCGCTTTGTTTTTGTTTTTCGTTTTCTTTTTTTTTCTTTTTTCCTCCCCCTGCTTGGCTACGCTGACCATGAGCCGGCGCGACTAGAAAGCGAGCGAGCGAGCGAGCGAGCGTTCCTTTCGACACGATGGCGACGGACATCTTCAAGACGTTTGTGGAGACGTGTAATTATCTTCAGGACCCCCGGCTGGTGGCCAGCTTCCAGCGGCTCTGCGGGGTCCGGGGCACGTTTCCGGACAAGGCGAGCGAGCCGCGCGACGAGGGCCGGCGCTCGGGGCTGCGGAAGAGGGGCCTCGGAGAGCCGGACGACGCGCTCGGCAACGGGGCGGCCGCTCACTCTCGCTCTCGCTCTCGCTCTCGCTCTCCCGCTCGCGCGGGCGACGGCGGCGGCGGCGGCGACGACGACGACGACCGGCCGGAGAAGGACAGCCCGGCCCGGGCCAAGCCCCTCCGGCGGAACTCGCTGACCGGCGACGCGGGCCAGGAGTTCCTGATCCACAACAAGTTCCTCTTCTACGTGTTCACCTTCGGCACGGAGCTGGGCAACGAGATGTTCTTCATCGTCTTCTTCCCCTTCCTGCTGTGGAACGTGGACGCCCTGGTGAGCCGCCGGCTGGTGGTGGTGTGGGCCTGGAACCTGATGCTGGGCCAGTCGGCCAAGGACATGGTGCGCTGGTCCCGGCCGGCCTCGCCGCCCGTGGTCAAGGTGGAGGTCTTCTACAACTCGGAGTACAGCATGCCCTCCACGCACGCCATGACCGGCACCGCCATCCCCTTCTGCCTCTTCATGCTCACCTACGGACGCTGGCAGGTCAGCCCGATTCCATGCTTCGGGCTAAACTAAAGGACGTTTACCTGAGTGTTGGTCGGTTTTTACTTTGACCCTAATCCCGATTCTGATACCGCCCCGTTGACAAAGAGACTCCCGATAGTAGAGGTAACCCGAACAAAAGTTCCCTTTGAAATACTACAATCATAATTGCGTTGAAATGATTGACTCGTTCAAGAACGCAAGGTTGCGTAAAGTACTTTTGCCATCAAAGTCATAATATAAGCACTTTTGCCATCAAAGTCATAATAGAAGCGTGTAGAAAAGCAGCTTGCTTTAATGACCAGTGTCACAATGTTTGAATAAGGTTTCATAAGTAAAAAGCGGTCAGTCGCCGTGTCAGGTCATCGTTTTATGACTAGGCAAGGTGCACATCTTTTATCTATTGACATAGAGGTTAAATAAAAGGTCCTAACAACAAAGTGGTCAAACTCAAATCCCGTTGAACGCGTTCCAAATAAAATCATGTCTTAATCAGCTGATAACAGCAGCGGCCCGGATGACAGGGAGGTCAAGCGGACTTTGGCGAACATCTGCCATCGAATCCCGGACTGTGAAAACAACATCCCTGGCGTTCAATCGGTATCCGGGCTCGAATGTCCAAAGTTCTAAAACCCTTAAAAAAAACTTGAAAGTACAGTACGTCCCCGGCATCGAACGAGTTGAAACGGGAGCTCCGCTTCTCGATTTGCACCGGCGCACAGAAAGTGAAAACAAGCGGCCAACGTGACAAATAGGGAAGAAAAAAATTGCCACCTTCATCACAATCTGTTGACCCCAAACTTTGGCTGAGCAAGGCGTAGATAAAAGATAAGAAGCGCCAAAGGTTCTGAACCAAGTGAACAACTCGCGCAGTGCCTATGAACCCAGCGGTTTGCTACTTGTTGCTAGTTTACGCTGAGCAGATTTTTCAGATGAGAAGAAAAAAAAATCCAGCGCTCTCTTCGATTAGGCTGAGAATCAAATACGCCATCGATTGTCACGCCGGGAAGTAATAATATTTCATTGCTAGTCAATACGATGACTGGTGCTTGCGTTCTTCTTTTGGCTACTGCTAGCATGGATAGGCGCCGCGGCTGCAAATGTAGCTCTTCTCCTTGCGTTTGCTCACAAATCCTAAAACGCTTGCGCTTGCTTACTCCCTGCAAGGTGCACACGGACCAGTTATCGCTGTTCAAAGAGTATTTCTTCAGATGTTTGTGAGGTCCTACCTTGCGAGTGGTCATTGAACGCACCTCCAGTCAACAGTCAAAACGGGAGCGCAGCCCTCGCTTTGTTACGCTTATCCACACAGATATCAATGTTGTTGTTTTTTAAGCTCTTATCTTTGACTGCATTAGAAACAGGAAGTAGTTGTACTTGGCTTTGCTACATCCCGGTGAAATAGGGAGGAATTTAACAACTATGAATTGCTATGATTGACAACACGATAATTTAATGGCTGGATTTGGGAAGGGAAAAAAAGGGCCCGGATCTATGTTCGGGCTCAACTTCCCTTTTGTCAAACTTCCGGTCTAGCGTCTGACTTTGTCAAACAGGAAATGGCGTGAAGTAAAGCGCTGACGCCGTGTTGTTGTGTTTGTCACGCAGTACCCGCTGGCGCTGGGTTTGTGCGCGGCGCTGTGCTGGAGCGTGCTGGTGTGCGTCAGCAGAGTCTACATGGGCATGCATTCGGTTCTGGTAAGTCCACGCCTCCTCGCTTTCCAAGCCGGCGCGCGTCTCGCGCCGGTCGCTTTCCGCATGCCGGCCGCGGAGAAGTTGGACCGGTTTCCCGGATTAGGAACCATGCAAAAAAATGGAATCCTTTTTCACATTAAAGCAGGAGAACTGCAATAAAAGAGAATAAAAAAGAGATTTTTTTCATCTATCACTATTTTACAAGCATTCTCATCGGCGGCGCTGAAAGAGTTTTTAAAGTGGTCTGAAACATGACCGCGGGAGCATCAGTATCACAAACCTGAAGAAAAAGGTAGAAAACGTTGTGCCGATTTTCGTTGCGATAAAGAGAAAAGGGTGACGGCAATTTAAAAAGGCCGCGCGAACGTCGACAACGAGTGTGCCGCTGCATCACCCGCCATGCGCAATTAGACTTTGCGCAGCCAAAGCAAGCCCCTTTTACCCGGGAAAACAATTACCCGCGGTGGCTAAAATCGGGCTTACAATCAACAATCCGGCCCTCCAGGGCATCTGTTGGTGGCCATAAAACACGCAGTTAAGCCATCCATAACCTTTGAATCATCATTTGATCGCTAAGCGACTGCTGTTTTTTTCCATATCAAGTCTAAACATTGTTTTATCAGTCAGCTGCTTCTAGCGCTCGCGCGAGGTCAACACGGCCAGAAAAGTAGTGCCCGTCAAACAGTTTTTGTTTTTTTTTGTGTGCGTGCGTGTCAGAAGGCAGGCGGCCAATGACAGTGTGTCTGTGTGCGCGCGCGCAGGAAGTGATCAGCGGCTTCCTGCTGAGCCTCCTGATCCTGGCCTTCTTCCAGCAAACCCTGGACAAGATCGACGTCTTCTACATGACGCACGCGTACGCGGCGCCCGTCATCGTGGTGACTCACGTGGGCCTGGGCCTGCTGGCCTTCTCGCTGGACTCGTGGAGCACGTCGCGCGGGGACACGGCCCAGGCGCTGGGCACGGGGGCCGGCGCCGCCCTGGCCACCCACGCCAACTACCGGCTGGGCCTGATGGCCGACCCGCCGCCGTCCTCTCTGCCGCTGGCGCCGCCGGCGCTCGGCGCCGGCGCGGCCGCCCGCGCCCTGCTGCGCTTCGGCCTGGGCGTGGCCGTGCTCCTGCTCACGCGGGCGCTGATGAAGGCCGCCGCCATCCCCGTCCTGTGCCGTCTGGCCGGGCTCCCCCCGGGCGACGTCAGACGGGCCCGCCGCCGCGCCGCCGTGGAGCTGCCCTACCGCTACGCCGTCTACGGCGTGCTGGGCTTCACCTGCTTCTGCGTGGTGCCGCTCCTCTTCGGGCTCCTCCGCCTGGACTGAGCGCCGGCGCGTTGCTGCCGCACCGGGAAAAAGAAAAGTCAGTATTCCGCCAAAACAAAACTGTGTGTGTGGCTGTTTTTTGTTTTGCTTTTAAACACTTGGCCTTATTTCCGGTATTTTTTTTTTTTTTTTACAGTCTTCCCGTGTTTTGCAGGTAGTAACTGTTGGGAGAGAAAAAAAGGACACACGCACATAGGGCTCCACGAGTGGAATACGTAGACATTTTGTTTTTCTTCTGAAGGCCAAATTGAAAGTGACCTCGTTATAACGTGAAATTGACCACATTATAACACAAATTGCGTCTCGTGAAACGGCACCGGTTTTTCCTGGCGTGGCGGCAAAACGTTTGTGTCAAATGGTAATCTGATGGCGTTTTCGGATGAATCTAGAAACGTCTTCCCCAAAAGTCCCTTATTTTGTTTCCATATGTTCTTCGGCTCAATCAAATAACGGAAAATCCTAGCCTCCACAAATACCTTGCAGGGCTTCTCCACGGGTGCAACAGCAAGGCGCTCTAAACGAAAGCGGCCATTCCAAAGCAAACGCGCAGGTCCTGTCGCGCTGGCACGGCTTCAAGCGCAAGGAGGACTCAAGACCCCAGAGGAACATCCGCCATAACGCTATGAAGATAACGGATGGGAGGGCAGAGCTGCATGTCTCAGTTGCAATGGCTAACCGCTCATGCTAACGGAACCCTTCAAGTTGTTTTTTGTCTGATGCCAAATGTCATCACCTGGCCTTCATTTCAGGCCAAAGAAATCAGGAAAGCCCAAATGGAGAAAATCAGTTCAACTCCTCAATCGAATAATGCATTTTCTAGTACTCGCATCTTGCACATGTTTTTTGCAACGACCTCTGAACTTGTGTCGTTTCCCAGCGATTCTTTACAGGGTCCTGAAGTTATCTCATGACGACGCTGCTGTAAATGCAGTCCCGGTAATAGTCAGGGGGGAAAGTAACGCACTATTGATGCAACCGGCTTAAAAAAGAAGAACTTTTAGGCTACCAAGCATTGAAAACACACTGGAGGAGGAGGAGGGGAAAAAAAAAAAAAAAACGACTGATTTTTTTGCATCCTTGATGAAGTCTTGAAAATATCCACAGGCAACTTAATGTTAACTGATTGATTTCATCTTTGTTTCTGATTGTGCTATTGCGCGCGTGGGTTTTTTTTTTTTTAAATTCACCATCACTTTGCTCCAGAGGATAAACCAAATGATGAACTGTGTGATAAAACATGAAATCAGTATTCCAAATGATATTTTAAGGAATTGATTGTTGTTTAACAATTTTTGTCTAACCTGTATCACATCACCACTATTATTATTACTACTACTACTACTCTGTCCGTCACATCATTATGTCTCTTTGTTAAGTTTTTGTATCGCTCTAGTGTGAATGATGTTAACTGTAAAGTTCATTGCTCTCTCAAGTTGGCACATGGAAATATTACAGTATAAAATACAGTATTTTTGATGTAATGTACCATCTTGATTAAGACAATGTATTAAAAAAGTATTATTATTACCAGCACGTTTCAGAGTTCTTGCACTAAAGTGTATTCAAATCTTGACCTCAGCTTTTTTCGGCTTGTATTCATATCTAATTTGTTGGGATGCACCACCAGCCAATCGTATGCTTTTAAGTTTTTTTTTTTTTTTTTTTTTTTTTTTTACTGGTATGGAGGAAGAACGAAACTACAGTAGGATTATAGAAGTTTATATTGATTTTGCGTATTTTCGCTTACACTGAAGACCCGCCTTTGCAGTTTCCACGCAATGTACTAATCATAAATATCTCGACCAAGCTGCAACGAATGAAATTTTAAAATAATGTATCCAGTTAGTCTCTGCTTCCGTAACATTCATTTAAAAATTCCGTTCCAGTCATCCACTTGCATTTGAAAACATTCAAACTTCCGGTGCAAGGCGGAAGTGAGGATTTTATTTGACGAAAAGGAAAACAGTTTCAATGTAATCCTGGAGGAGAGTGTCGTAGTCGGCGTCCATTTTTAATTAAAACGTGCCCCCCCAAAAAACCTTAATACAAGTCCGACCAAAAGCTGCGGTGATAGTAGGGCCACCGTAAAACAAGGACCCTCCCCCTTACGTTCCAGTAATACACTTTCATTTGAAAACCTTCCAACCTCCGGTGCAAGACGGAAGTGAGAACTTTTACTTTAGCGAATAACCAAAACGTCATATGCTGCGATGTGAACCCGCACTATTCATTCTGGAGGAGAGCGTCTGCGTCGTCATCCATTTGTTGTTTACATTTTTCCCATTGAATTCAACTTGTCGAAAGTAGCTCAAAATGAGTTTTTCGGACACATGCGCACGTCACTCCCCTTGCCAAACATTCTGAATGCGGTCCTCTGTGACAACTACATATGTTCGCTAGCTAATTTGGTCAAAGGTTTTTTTTTTTCTTTTTCTCTTGTCTGGTGGAAATGCCACGCGTCGAGAAGCCAAATGATAAAGGAACGACAAAAAGGTAACCTTTGGCAACATTTCTGTAAGAACAACGCTATTACTTTTTTTCCCCCTCATGCAGTCGACCTAAGTTGGACTGGCAGTTCGTGCAGAGGTTCTGCGACATCCAGAAGGTTCTTTTCTCGTCATGCTTCAGCCAAAGTGTCCTCATGTTTGCCACGCTACTCGCAGTCACTTTAGCAGGTATTTTCAAGCTCGGGGGAAAAAAAAGCTACTTCTCCTGTGCAGCTTTCGCAAGATCGGAAGTGCCTGACGCCATTGCCACGTGACCAATCATCTTGCGATTTCATCCATTTTTGTAACGCGGTTACGAGAATCGGCTTATGAATATGAAAATAAAGCCATCATTTAAGGAAATTGTCCATTTTAAAGAACACATTTTAATAGAAAAATAAAGTATTGCAAGAGTAGTCGCAATTTCACAAGAAAAACAATCACGATATAATGGAAATCATGTCAATTTTACACATTTAGAAATGTAGTCCACGTCTTAGTCAAAGTCCTGTTGCGAGACTCGTCACAATTTTACAAGATGAAAAGTCGCGCAATTACAAAATGAGTCACAATTCTTTTTGTCAAGTGTTGCGAGAATATCGATTAGGTTGTCCAAACGATGGCTCTTGGGCCACTTGCGGCCCCTCATCGACATTTTTGTGGCACGCAGCATTTAAAATCAAATAAATAACAAGTTAAAAATAAATAAATACAATTATTTGATGCGTAGCCTGTGTTAACAGTCTCCCCCCAAAAAGTCCACATTTTCCTCATCGTCCTTAGCAAAAAGCTTGTCCCGGTCAACATGCTCCCGCGACCTTTGGCTTCCGACCTTTTGCCCGTCTTTAATGAGCCGGCCGTCTTTTCTTTATTTTAACGAGTTCTTTCCGTGTCGAAACAGAGCAGCTGATCATTTACCAAGTGGGCGTCCTTCCCAGCCGCTTCTACAACGTGCTGGCCGACAAGGACCGGCCGGGCTTCCGGAACCTGCTGCTCACCGCCGCGCTGCTCATCGTGCTCAACTCCACCGTAAGGCCCGCCCCCAACGCGCCAAATTCAGACTCGGCCGGCGTCCCGTCAAACCGCCACATCCGGCCAATCCTTGTATCACGCCACGCCTGGCTCGGACGTCGCCTCAGTCTCGTACCGCGACTGTAACGGCGGCGAAAACGGATTTTGGAATTCGTCGGACGAGCTTGGACGCTTTTTGTTTTTTCTTTGCCAGTTGAAAAGCCTGGAGCAGTACATGGGCAACCTGCTCTACGTCCACTGGCGCACGGCGCTGACCGAGAGCCTGCACAAGGCCTACTTCCGGGGCCGCGTCTACTATACGCTCAACGTGCTGCGCCAGGACGTGGACAACCCGTGAGGAACGCCGGCCGGCCGGCCGGCCGACTTTTGCCGCCGTTTCTCAGGCCGGCCGCTTTTGCCCCCAGCGACCAGCGCATCAGCCAGGACGCCGAGAGGCTGTGCAAGCAGATGAGCGGCGTGGCCAGTCGCCTGCTGGTCTCGCCCTTCACGCTGACCTACTACACCTACCAGTGCTTCGGCAGGTAAGGAAGAGCGCCGCCTCGCTCGGCTTAGCGAATACCCCCTTTCCCCGAATGCCAGACGCGCGTTCTTCCCCCGCGGAGGTTTTCCGTTTAAGCTTAACTTTGGCTATTTATGGCCCAATTTGAGGCCGGGGCGAAGGCCGCGCGCCGTACTCGGGGAACCGGGGCTGGCCGGAGTCGCCGGCAAAAAATGGACGCTTTCCGTTTGGGTTGACTTTTGAAAGATGTACAGTAAGGAGTCCTTGTTTGCTTTTCAGCACGGGCTGGATGGGCCCGCTCGGCATCTTCGCCTACTTTGCGGTGGGCACGCTGGCCAACAAGGTCCTGATGGGACCCATCGTGTCCGCGCTCTTTGAGCAGGAGAAACTGGAGGGCGACTTCAGGTAGCGTACCGATAACAATGAGTTTGACGCCCCACGCCCATACTTTTGGCCTTCTGTTTTGGGGAAAAAAAGTGCATCTTCTATTTGGGGGATTACGGTTCGTGTCCCCTTGTAATCTTTGTCTCCAAAATAAATGTGAAAAATGTTGCGCCTCCGCAGATTCAAGCACATGCAGATCCGGGTCAACGCCGAGTCGGCGGCTTTTTACAGGTCAGCTAGCGCGCGCTCGGGGGCCGCCTTCGGGGCTGACCTTCGGGGCGGGGACCCCCGGGATGGGCAGGGCCGGCAAAGTGGAGCACGCCAGGACGGACGGGCGGCTGCAAGCTTTGCTGCGCGCTCAGCGCCGCCTGGTCAACAAGGAGCTCTGGCTCTCCGGTAAGCCGCGCCGGCCACGCCCGAATCGACGAGGTTCCGACAAAGACGGTACGAGTTGTGACGACCCCGCAGTCGGGGTCAACACCTTCGACTACCTGGGCGGCTTCCTCAGCTACGTCATCATCGCCATCCCCATTTTCGCCGGCCTCTACGACGGCCTCACGCCCGGACAGCTCAGCGCGCTCATCAGCAGGGTACGCCGCACTTTTTTTTCCCTTTTAGCGCTTGCACTTTTTTTTCTCTCTTTCGAAACGTTAATGATTTCATGTTCTTCGATTCGGGATATTTTGGGAGTTCAAATTCAACCGAGCGTTCCAAGTAAAACTGCCTGGAAGGTGACTAAGGTTTTAAATAAATTGCTGCCCAAAATTCTATGAATTTGCTCACAAAAAAAACCCTAAAATTGAGAAGAATTGCCAACGGAAGAATATATATGTACATATGTTTGAAAGGGATTTAAGAATATCTCAGAGTAGTGTCAATTTTGCATTGAAAACTTAAATATCAACTCGCAAATGAATTCAATAATATTCTTCAAGATCCTCCGAGTGAGACCGCCTGGGAGTTGAATACCATTTTCAAGCCCCCAAATGATTTTTCTATGAAAGTCAACATATGCTCCCACGTGTGTATCTCGTTTAGAAGGAATGAAAATATGGAAGGGGAAAATGGTGCCCCCCCCCCCCCCCCCCCCGGTCCTTAGTCGCTAAGCGAGCGGCCGGGCACGTTGTTTGCAGAACGCCTTCGTGTGCATCTACCTGATCAACGGCTTCACGCAGCTCCTCGACCTGTCCGGCGCGCTGTCCGACGTGGCCGGCTACACCCACAGGTAGCCCCGCCCCTCACGCCGCGCCCGCCCCCTGCCGGCCGCCCCCGGTCACCCGCTCCGGCCCGGGCTCAGGGTGGGAGAGCTGCGGGAGGCCATGGAGCGCGACCTGCGCCGGCAGCGCGACTACGACCCGGCCTCGGGGGAATCCTACGACTTCGACAGGTACCCGCGGCTCCAAACCACCAGAGACGTTTTTTAGCGGCGAGTCAAATTCACGTTCCGCGAATGGGATATTCGCCCGAATGCGTATTTTCAAAGATTTTCTTTCGGGGGTGGGGGAGCAGCGACCTGAACGTGCACGGCGGCCCCACCGACACGGCCTTCGCGCTGGAGCGCCTGTCCTTCAAGTCGCCCGTGTCGGAGCGGCCGCTGGTGGAGGAGCTGAGCCTGACGGTGCGCGAGGGGAACCACCTGCTGGTGGTGGGCGACACGGGCGCGGGCAAGACCTCGCTGCTCAGGGTCCTCAACGGGCTGTGGGAGGCCCACGGCGGTCGGTGGCGCGCCCGCGCCGCACGTAGCCAGTTTCCGCCATCTGTCGAGCCCCCCCCCTCCCCCCGAACAGGCTTCGTCCAAATGACCGCCTGCTTCGGGCCCAGGGGGACCCTCTTCCTGCCCCAGAAGCCGTACCTGACGGACGGCACGCTGCGCCAACAGGTCAGCCGGGGTCGCCGCCCCCCCCCCCCCCTCGCCGCGCCGCGCCGGCTCGAACGTCGCCAAAGGCCGCTCTCCCGACAGGTCATCTACCCGCTGACGGACATCTACCCGCGGTCAGGTGGGCGCCGCCCCCTCGCCCGCCTCCGCACCCGTACCCCGACCCTAACCTTACATACCCCCGCCCCCCCAGGCTCCGTCGACGACGACAGAATCATGAGGTTTCTGGAGCTGGCGGGCGTGGTGAGTTTCGCGCATACGACGGACGGCGTCGCGCGCGGCTCGGTCTCGTTTTTTTTCGGCTCACAAACAGCAATATTTCCATCCGTCCGTTTTCTTAGTCTAGTTTAAGATTTGAATTTATTTCAAAAATGGTGATATTTATTTTCAAACGACTTAAAAAAGATTACCTGGCAATTCTCTTTCCAACGGTTTGGTTTTAAGAATAATTTGAAGAAAAAGACAAAATATCCTTTCCGACAGCGGCGCAGTTTAAAAAAAAAAAAAGACTGGCTTTTTTTGAGCGTCGGACACGTCCGTCGGGCCGCACCTAAATAGATCCGCGCTTGGTTTGACCCGCTCGGAGACGACCGGAGTCCACCGACAGACTTGCCTCCGGTCTGCGTGTGAGTTGATGCCGCCGAGCCGCGCGCACGCTCGCACCCGTCCCAATCAGCAGAACAACGATCGGCCGCTAGGTGGCGCCATCGAGCACGTTTAATACTAGGGAGCGACATGCCTCGCCCCTCCCTTCCTTTTTTTCCCGGGTAAGGCACCGGGTGGATGGGAGGATAGAACGGGGCCCCCCCCCCAATTTTTCTCACCACGTTTCCTTTTAGGAAAGTCTGGTGGGGCGGACGGGCGGCCTGGACGCACCGGTGGACTGGAACTGGTAAGGCCGCTTCCCGTCGGGCTTCGGGCCGGGTGGTTTTTGAGCCTTTCGTCAGGTACGACGTCCTGTCCCCGGGCGAGATGCAGCGGCTCTGCTTCGCTCGACTCTTCTACCTGCAGCCCAAGTACGCAGGTGCGTCGGGGGGGGCGGCGGGGGCGGGGCTTGCGCGCGGCTGACCGAAAAAGCCCCCTCGGCCTCGGCGGCAGTGCTGGACGAGGCCACCGGCGCCCTGACGGAGGAGGCGGAGGCGCGGCTGTACCGCACGTGCAAGCGGCTGGGCATGACCCTGGTCAGCGTGGGACACCGCGCCAGCCTGCTCAAGGTCTTTTTTCCCACAAAACCTTTATTACCCAAGACTTTTCTCCCATGGCTTGTTTCTACTCCAAACGCTAGTTGTGTTCCATTTGGGGCACGTTTTATTATTTCCAGTTTCGGATGAAGGCGCGACTTGTAGAAAGCTCGTAAAAGGGATTGATTTCCCGCCGTTTGTGTCTCGCGGCAGCACCACCACACGCAGCTGAAGCTGCGCGGCGACGGCTCTTGGGAGTTGAGCGCCATCGAAGATGGCGCCCCGTGAGACCGCCTTCTCGTCCGCCCGCCGCTTTCGGGGATGGCGCCTCCGCTTTTTTTTTTCTCGTTCCGTCCCCGAGTCCGAGCGGGTCGCGGACACCTTCCTTGGTTGGCGATGCGGGACAGATTAAAAAAAAAAAAGGCTCATTAGAGGCTCATTAAAAGGCTCTCAAAAAAAGTGTTCATTTTGCGGGCGAGGGCTCGCGGAGGCGGCGGTGGCCTCGGATGATCTCCTGCACCGCGGCGGGGTCGTCCAGCGTGCTGAGGTCGCCCAGGCCGGCGGGGTCCCGCTCCACCACCTTGCGCAGGATCCGACGCATGATTTTGCCCGAGCGCGTCTTGGGGAGGCGCTGGACGAACTGCCGCAACCGCAGGCGCTCGGTTAGCCCTTTTTCGCCCCTTTTTGTTTTTTTCGTTCCGTTGGCTTTGCGTCGGCCTCAAACGGGCGGGGCCTTTCAAGCGATCGCGGGGGCGGACCGACCTGAATGTGGTCGGGGCAGGCGTACTTGGCGATCTTGTCGGAGACGCTCCTGTTGATCTGCGAGGCCAGGTCGGCCTCCCGGGCGTCCTGCTTGAGGACCACGAAGACGTACACGCCTGCGGGCGCCCGGACCGCCGTCAGCAGCGCCCGGACCGCCGTCGGCGGCGCCCGGACCGGCGACGGCGCGCTCACCTTGGCCTTTGATGTGATGCGAGCAGCCCACGACCGCAGACTCGGCCACCGCCGGGCACTGGTTCTGCGGCGCGGAGAGTTAGCGTTAGCGATACGCTAAGCCGCCGGAGCGGAGCGGAGCGGAGCGGGCGCGGCTTGAGATCCAATTCCAACGTTGTGATAACCTTCAGCAAAAACTTGTGTCCAAACGCAATCGGTTTTATTTTCAAGCAAAGCATTGCAAATTTGCCATGCGTGACATGTTTAGTACAAATAAATACGTGAACGTTCCTTTGGTTTTCTAATTGGACTTATCCTCCGCGTCCGCGCGTAGCAAGTCAACTCGGCAAGCACTAGCGATACTAGCGATACTAGCGATACTAGCGATACTAGCGATAGCGTATCGCCCCGCTCACACGCGCGTCAACTGTCAAGCGCGCGGTGATGACACGGTCATTTTTTCAAAATGAACTCCATATATAAATGATACGTTTGTATTTTGGATCGCTTACGTTTGCCTTTTTTGAAGCGGCAAAAGGTCACGAACGGAGCGCGCGCCAACTCGAGTTTTGGCCAACCGTCTCCCAGAAGCGGGCCACATCATCAAAATTCGCCGTCTTTATCGGTTTCCCCGCGCAAAGGCGTCGTACGGTCCAGCTTCCCGCTTAGCTTCGAAGGGCTTTTTTTTTTTTCCGGGGAGGCTGGCCGACACCCTCGACCAGTGCTCGCGACGCCGATCGGGTGAAAACCGCGACCGCCGGCCGGCACCGTCGCCGTACGGACGACTCGCGAGCGACAAACTCGGAACGGGACCCCGTCCCTCGTCCGGCGCCGACGTAGGATACGGACGAGCGAAAAGCCCAAGGTCCGCGAAAAAAGAAGGGCGAAAGGCCGCCCGGAAGGCTCTCACCACCGCGTCCTCGATCTCGGCCGTGCCGACGCGGTGCCCGCTGACGTTGATGACGTCGTCCAGGCGCCCCGTGATCTGGTAGTAGCCGTCCTCGGAGCGGTGGGCGCCGTCGCCCGTGAAGAAGTGACCTGGGGGGGGGCGGCCGGCTCAGCGCCCGGGCCGGCAGCGGCGCCGACGGCGGACTCACCGGGGTAGGCCTTGAAGTAGGTGTCCACGAATCTGGGGTGGTCCCCGTGGATGCTGCGGGCCATGCCGGGCCACGGCTGGCTCAGGCACAGCGCCCCCGACGCCTCGGGGGACTCGGCCTCCAGGCCCTGCGCAGAGCCCGCCAAAAGCCCCGTTTCGGCGAGGCGTCCTCTAGATGGCGCTCTCGGCTTAACGGTTCGGGGGCTCCGAACTGGCCGGGAACGGCTCGGGACCGACGCTCGCTCGAGCGTCGCTTCTGATACTGGCCCCGCCCCCTCGCGCACACACACACCTGGGCGTCCATGAGCGTGGGCTTAATGCCAAAGAAAGGCCTCATGGCCATCCCCGGGACGATGTCGGCGTGCGGCTCCGACGGCCTCGGGGCGATGCAGATGCCGCCCGTCTCTGATGGGACGGAAAAAAATGAGAAGCACAAACACTCACAGGCACATATTCTCTAGCCTCTGTAAAAAACTAAACAAAAAAAGCAACGTTGCTGTAAAAAAAAAATTGGGGGGGGGGCTTAAAAGAGCGGTCACAGAATGAAAGAGTTCATGCAAAATGCAATATAACATCGGTGCCTTCCACAGTCGTTGAAACGTGATGGAGCCTGCTCGAAACAACCACCAACAAAAACACAGCAAAAGTATGCACCACCTAACCCTAACCCTAGCCCTAACCCTAACCCTAACCCTAACCCTAACCGAGTGGGCGAAACGGAGCCCAAACGTTCCCACGCAAACAGCCGTTTGGTTTTCTTGGTCTCGTTGTTGTCGCCGCGGCCGCATTCCCAAACGGGCGACAGCTTGGCGCGGCCCAAGCGGGACGACTTCAACATAATCTGACGGCTTTGTTTATTTGTTTTGCCAAAAGGGGAGGGGGCCCGCGGCCGAGCAGGGCCTGGCAAAAAAACTAAAGCCTCGGCGGGCTCCGCTCAAACTCAATAAAGTGCTAAATACAGACGAAAGCGCCCGGACGCAGAAAAGTCATACATCCATGGCAAAAGTATGGCACCTTCAAATCAATAAAGCAATGAGGAAAACCCCCTCATGTTTTGCGTCACGCGGGCCATTCGTGTCATTCCGGAGCTCGTCGCGCGCTCGCTCACGTTTGAACGGACGCCGGGCCTTTTGGGGCCGGGGCGCTCGGCGGGATCTGAGGTCGCCCCCGCGCATCGCGGACGGGGCAGATGGCCGTTTCCGATGAGCAAAATGGCATTACGGTGCCACCGGCGAATATGGCCTCATACGCTAATTTGCTTGCTCGCCGTTGGACGCGAGAGGCGGAGCTTGGCTTGAATGCCGGCGTTCTCCGCAGAGGACAAAGAATAGGTGAGCGCGGCCGCGCCGATGGCGTCGAAGGACGCCGATAGAAAAACCGGCGAGGGGGGCGGGCGCGACTCACCCGTTTGCCACCAGGTGTCCAGCACGGGACAGCGTCCCTCCCCCACCACGCGGTGGTACCAGTCCCAGGCCTCCGTGTTGATGGGCTCGCCCACTGCGCGCAAGGCGTGGCCGCGTCACGGGGGAGCGCCCCGACAAAACCCGGCCGACGGCGGGGAAACCCGGCCGACGGCGGGGGGCGGGCGACGTACCGGATCCGAGCGTCTTGAGACTGGAGCGGTCGTACTTGCGCACCCAGCGGTCGCCGTACTTGAGCAGCAGGCGGATGGCGGTGGGGGCGCCGTAAAAGTGGTTGATTTTCAGCCTCTCCACCATCTCCCAGTAGCGTCCTGCCGCGACGGCGCGAGACGGGCGCGCTTACGGTTAGGGCTGGGGTCGGGGCTGGGCTCGGGCTCCCGCTTTCAGCTCCCGCCGTCCCTTCGGCCCCATTACCCGGGTCGGGATAGACGGGCGTGCTCTCGAAAAGGACGCTGGTGCCCCCGTTGGCCAGGGGGCCGTACACCGCGTAACTGTGACCCGTGATCCAACCGATGTCCGCCACGCAGCCGAACACGTCTCCGTCCCGGTAGTCGAAGACGTACTGCGGCGTGACGGGCGAAAATAGGTCGCATAAAATGTAATGGGCGCAATTCGAAAATATCCAATGGATAATACAAAATGAAATACCCGTAATAAATGATAGGATAAACAACGACAAGTAAAACGCAATCAGATGAATCGCCGTCAAATATATCAACTATCGAAAATACAAAACGAAGAAGACGAAGAAGAGGATACGGTAAGGATCGTCGGTCCCTACGTCACGACAACGCGGTCGCCTGGCGACGTTGCGTTTCGGGTCAGTCGGAGCGCATTTATACAAGCGACGCAAGCGTACCTTGTGCGTGAGCATGGCGTAGAGCAGGTAGCCGGCCTGCGTGTGGACCAGGCCTTTGGGCTTGCCGGTGCTGCCCGAGGTGTAGAGCAGGAAGAGGACGTCCTCGCTGTCCATGGCGGCCGGCCGGCACGTGGCGTCTTCCAGCGCCATCTCCTACGGGAGGCGGGCGGGCGCCCTCTGAGTCCCGCCCGGGCGGGCGGGCGGGCGGGCGGCGGCCGGACGCCCTCACCTCCTCCATGTCCACGTCCCTGGGCGTCATGTCCACGGGGGCCTCCGTCCCCTTGGCCACAAACACCTGGCGCACGGCGGGGCAGCGGCGCAGCGCCTCGTCCACCGTGTCCTTCAGCCGGATGGCCTTGCCGCCCCTCGCGCTCTCGTTGACCGTGATCACCGTGCTGGACCCGGCTGAAAGGCCGTTCCCGAGGGCCGGCCGCAAACGTCTTTCAGCCCCGACCCCTGCCGCGGCTTTGCGCTTCCCCGCGACGGGCGGGAGCGATGCCAGCCGCGAGAAAATGACCCCGGGCTGTAAACGAAGACGGACGCCGGCGAAGCCTCGCCGCCCAGCTTTACGACGCGGGCGGGGAGACGCCCCGCGCTCGCAAACTTCCGCCCGGCTCGACCTCTGGACCCGCTGCGGGGGCGCGCGCCCTCGTCATTCTCGTCATTCCCGGCAACGCGCAAAGGACAATTTCACCTGTGCAAACGGGGCCTGTCAAAGGTCCTTGGAGTCTTCATGTCGGGCCGTTATTTACATTTCGAGAAAAGCCCGTCCCGTTGACTTCCCGTAATGGCACGCGGCCCGCAAAGCCTTTGGACTTTTTACTTCAAGCGCGTTCCAACCCGCTTTTTTTTTCGTCCGGGTTCCGCTTCGAACCGTTCTTTGATAGCGGCCAAAACGCCACGCCGACGGCAAAGCGTGAAAGCCTCGGGCGCCGCTCCTCATTCGCCCTTTGCCCCGCGCCGCGCCGCGCCGCGCCGCTCGGCTCGGGGGCCGCTCCGACTCCCTGGGCCGCGGCCGCAATAAAGGATTATCTTATCGCCGCTACGATCGAGGGGAGGGAAGAGTCGGCGGCCGTCGGCGCGGCGCCGCCTTTTCCAAACGGGTTTTTCCGCCGTGTTTTGACAACACGCCGTCACCGCGCCAGTTTAAATGCACAAGTGACCATCAGGACGGCGGGCGTTCCGCGAGCTCGGATGCAAGGCCCGCGACCGTTTACGGGGTTCGACACAAATGTGGTACCGACGCGCGGCGTTTTCATATTAACCTGGAACGGCCCGCTATACCGGGAGAAAAGGACGGCGTGACCCCCCGGCTGTCGGTCGCGGGGGGAAAATTTGACTGGGATTGTTTTGTTTTGATTCCCTTTAGCGCAGCCCCACCTAGCGGAAGCATAACGCGAGCCCAGCCGCGACCGTAACTTCGGTTCTATGCGCCGTATAACGCGGTGCGCCTTACGCGTCTAAAACTAGGCCATCGGATGAAATGAAGGCGCGCCTTATAATCCGGCGCGGCCCATAACGCGGAAAGTCCGCTTCGGGAGCAAAGGCGAGCGCAAGGTCGCGGGAAAAGCGGCGGCGGCGGCCCACCGTCTCGGATTCGCTCGGCGAGGGCCTCGGCGCTGAAGCCGGCGAAGACCACGTTGTGCGCGGCGCCCACGCGGGCGCAGGCCAGCATGGACGCCACGGCCAGCGGGCACGGCGGCATGTAGATGGTGACGCAGTCGCCCTTTTTCACGCCGCGCCGCCGCAGCAGGTTGCCGGCGCGGCAGGTCATCTCCAGCAGCCGCCTGTTGAAGCACGCCCACGCCGAGCGCTTTTGATCCCCCCCGGGGCCGGAACGGCGCGAGTCGCCGCCCGGCGGCCGGAGAAGCCGGCCCGCCCGCTCGCCGCCACCGACCTGTAGGTGACCTCCACCTGGGTTCCGGGTTCATCCCTCTCCCAGATGAGGGCCACTTTGTCCGGGTTGACGTGCGCGTGGCGGTCCAGGCAATTGACTGGAACGGTAAACGTCGGACGCAATGGTCACGCCGCGCGGCCTCTCTTTCAATGCGAGTGCAAAAAAACATTCTGGGATGAAAAACTGCGCCGTAGACCCCCGTTTACAGCTTAATGGGCGCGTTCTACGTCGTGGGACGCCCAAACTTTTGGGGGGTTAATAGAAGGATGCCCGAGCCATTGGAAATTCTTGGACTCCCTCCATCCTTTTTTCCGCCGGCCTTGTGGCCAACGTCATTTTTACTCAATGCCAATGTCATTTTTACTCGACGGTGGGCCACGGCCAGTAGTTTACGTCCCATGTGCGCAACTTAGCAATCGCTAATTCGTCCGCTTGTCACCGTCAGGTACAAAACGTACTTCCAATTTGGTGAGTGTCGCTCTCCAAGTTTTTCAAGTGGAACTGGGTCGCGTTAAGGAAAACGTCGACAGCGCGCGATTTGCACTTTTCGTCACTTGAATAACTAGTGATAATTTGGCTTCATATTTGATCAACAATGCTGCGCCGGACGCCCCCCCCCCTCCCCCCCCCCCGACACGTGACCGCGCCAAGCGCTCGGGGCGTCGCACGTGCGCGACTCACCCGAGACGTTGAGCTGGCCCCCGCGGAACCAGCTGACCTTGCCCCGCTCCCAATCGCAGTCGAGGACGTCTCCGAACGGCCGGATCCAGTCGAGGCGTCGGCGCGCCACGGCCCCCCAGAAGCGCTCCTTGTGGGCCAGCGAGAAGTCGCGGAGCCCCGCGCGGTCCCGCACGTCCTGGAAGTCCGCCGCTTCCGCCATGAACGCCGCCGCCGGGGCCGGTTCCGCCGGTGCCGAGTGGCTCTTCCTCCACGGCGGGTGGCGGCGGAGGAGCCGCGACGCGGCCGTTGCGATCCATCCCCGGGAGCGCCACATTTGCGGAAATTTGCCCAAAAGTGACGCGAGAGCGCCGCGCGGGGAACATTCGCTTTCTGGAAGGGGGGGGGTGATAAAAGAGCTCAGCTCCAAAAGAGGGTTGGACTTGGGTTTGCTCTCAGGGCGGTGCAAGCGCAACACTTGTGCTGAGTTTCCCCCGGCAAAACAAGCGTGAACAAAGTTGGCAGGCGAAGAGCTTTTTCATGGTCAAATGGCCCATTTTAATGCACGTACATACAATCTATACAACGTCAACTCTGCGGAGCCTGTTTTACACACTGCTGGGTTGGGGGGGGGGGGCGCTTCCAAAGCGATCTGACGGCAGATGAGGTCAGAGGTCGCAGCGTGGCAAATTCCTCCTCGGGGCTCACGCCAAAGTCAGAAGAACGTACTCGACACATGGGGGGGGGGGGGGGGGGGACACTTGACAGACGCGCGTCCTGAAGTATTTTTCTTGTTTTATTGCTGAAAAACGAACCCCGCTCCGGAAGACGCGGCTTTCCCCTGCGACGGCAAAGCGTTTGGCGCTTCCTCGGCCGGACGGCGGCCCGTCAGGAATTCGGCCTCGTCCGACGAGCCCCGCTTCTCAGTCGCCCGCCAACTTGGCGTTGTGCCGGCGCGCCTTGGCCCGCAGCGCGGCGATACTGTGAACCCGCAGCTCGTCTTCGCCGCCGTCCGCCGACTCCTTTTCCAGGGGCGCCTTCTCCCGCTCGCGCGGCGTCTCCGCCGACTTCTTGTGCATCCCTGAAGGACACAAAGGCGCGGCTTGTTAGGAGGCGCGGGAAAAGACGCGTCCATCCATCGGCGGGCGCCCGACGGATTCCACCCGACCCGCCTTTTTTGTTTGCGACGTGGCGAGGATCTCCGGAATTGGACTTTTTTGGAACACCCCGACCGAGTGGCGTCGGGTACATCGGATCGCTCGGGGTCAGCCGACCCGACCTCGCGGCTCTTACCCAGTAACCAGGGCGCGTAGGACTCGCCGACGCCCCCCTCGGCCGACTCGAGGATGGAGTCGGGAAGCGGGATGGAGTGGCGCACCATGGCGCCGTACAGGCCGTACTCGGCCATCACGCTGCTGCGGCCCCAGCGCTTCTCGCGTTTGCGCCACTTGGCCCGCCGGTTCTGGAACCACACCTGGGAAGGCGCCGATGTTTAACCGACGCTTGGAAAGGATTTCAAACAGATTTGGCCACCCGCGCGTCGGTTTGAGCGTTGCGGCGGATGAGGTCTCCAGACGCCGTACCGTATTTTCCGTACTATACCGGATCATAAGGCGCGTCTCGTTTTACAACTCCTATCATATAAAGGGCGCGCGGCGACAGAAGGTGCGTGGACTGGAGGCTGCAGTGGCGGGGCCGGGGTTACAGCCGCTAGATGGAGCTGCGCTAAGGGAATCAAAACAAAACTTGGATTCATCATATAAAATCGGCGCTCTCTCTCGCTCGCCGTGATTTTCCTTTTTCCTTCCCCAGAAGCGCGCGAGAACCGGTGCAAAAGGAGACCCGGATCCCGATTTCTACGACGTTGGGCATCTTTCGCAACAGGCAGAGCGTGTGCATAGCGGCGGCTATGCCGGAAGAACCGGGACGAGGAAAGGGGGCCGGCGCCCGCCCGCCCGCCTGCCGCCCGCCTGCCGCCCGCCTGCCGCCCGCCTGCCGCCCGCCGCCCACCTGTATCCTGTCCTCCGGCAGCTCCGTCTTGAGCGACAGCATCTCTCGGGCGTACACGTCAGGGTAGTGGGCCTCATCGAAAGCTTTCTCCAGCTCCTCCAGCTGATAAGATGTAAAAATTGTTCTGTGCAAAAAGCAAAAACAGGAGGCAAAATTGAATGCGGCTTGAATGACAAAAGACACATCAAACGGTTCTTCACTACACTTTAGTAAATAGCAGGTTGCCATGCACAATTAAAACACAAGCGTTTTTACTTCACCGGATATTTACTCGCGATATTCATGGAACTACCGCCTGAAAAATGGTGTCCTGAATTCACTCACTCTTATTTTGTCATGTAATTTTTTTTGAAGAGTGCGTTTATTCACTCCAAAAAATGATCTCCATTCAGTGCAAACATTTGGTGCAAAAAAATTGAGTACATTTCATGCCGCAATTTTGGAATGACAGCGTACTTTTTTTCTTACCTGTGCCGTCTTTTCTTTCTTTTCTTGCTTTGGCTCAAGGAAGACTTGGAGAACTTTTTATCAGCGGACAGAAGACTCACGTCATCGGAATCTGTCAGAAATGGCGCGAAGCAGTTTAATTTCCCCCCCAACGATTAAGATGTAACCATGAATGAATACATGACAAAGACGTTACTGAATTTCAGCATGTTTTTTTTTCTAACGCCGTGCAAAAAAAGGACGTATAATAAATAGATTTTGTGAAAAACGAGTTAGCGTTCACGCGAACGCGCTCCCGATCCCGCTGCATTCACACATAAAAAAGGCTTTTACTTGTATTCGCCGAAAAACGTATCGTTCGTCATCTGCTTCGAAGGCTGCGTGCGGCGCAAGGAAAAACAGCCGGTAGCGCGCGCTCGGTCCTAAACGCGGTTTCCTGTCGCCGTCGCTTTTCCTTGGGATGGGTCGGTCCCTCACCCGAGGCGGCAGAGCGGCGCGGGTCGCAGTCGTCCGGCCGGCGCAGCGGCAGCGGCAGCGGCTGCGGCAGCGGCAGCGGCTGCGGCTGCGGCGCGCGCAGGTGCAGGCCGCGCGCCTCCGACAGCAGCTCCAGCTCCAGGTCCAAGTCCAGGTCCAGGTCCAGGAAGGCGGGCCGGCCCGGGAACAGGGAGCGGACGCAGCCCTCCGGGCCCAGCAGGCCGACGCGGCCCAGGGCCGGGCGGGCGGCCGGCGCCGGGGCCCCGCGCGAGGCCGGCGGCGGGGGCGGAGGCGGGGGCGGGGGAGAGGGGGGCTCCTTGCCCAGGCCGAGCAGCTCGTGGATGCCGAAGCCGGTGCGGCGGGGCATCTTGCAGGCGGCGGGGGGCGGACGCCGCGGCGGCGGAGCTCCTCGGCCGCCCGGGATCTGCTGCTTCTCCGCGTCGGAAATCGCGGCCGCGTCCCCGCCCGTCATGACGCCGCCGGCGCGAGCCTCACTTTTGCCGTTGGCGCTCGGCGGGAGGCTCCTCTTTATCCGACCCCCGCCCCCGGCCGCACTTGACCCCCCCCCCGCCCCCCGCGCGGCGGGCAACAGGCGGCTGCAGCCAATCAACTTTTCCAGCGCCGGCGCTCCGTTACAACGCCGTTGTTGTGTTTTTTTTTTTTTTTTTTTTTTTTAATTCGGGCAGATCGTTTGAATTTGCCGTTCTCCATCCCAGACGATTTGCGGAAATAATTAGGCAAAGAGGAGCTTATACTTTCCCCTCTGTCACCTAGCATCATGTCCGACGGAGCCGATGAGGCGGAACAAGCCGCATGCGCCAAATTCACTTTTTCAATCGCCGCATCGAAAAAAGCACAACGAATTTTCCCGATTTTGTTGAAGGCGCATTCTTTGAAATTCCAAGAAAGCATAAAATGTAACCCAGGACGATAACACCAAGCACAACAATAAGAGCCACAGTGAAAGATTAAATGAGCTGACACCATTTGGAAGAAAGAAATATCAACTAAAGCTTACGTTCAAATTTACGACAGCCATAAAGCGGGCTACAGTGACGAAAATACGTCAACTTTAGGTTAAGAAAAATGTGTTATTGATTCACAAGGAAATATAAAATATCCCATTGTAACCGTAGAAAATGTCCATTATGACTGTGGATACGGCTTGAGTAAAAAAACTACAAATAAACAAACGAGGGGATGACTTGACAGCGCAACTTGCGGCGATTGATCGAAGCGCCGCAGATCCGCTTGACCTCGCCGTGCCCATTAATATATTCCAATTAGGCTTGCGCAATAAAAAACGTTTTGTCTTACGGTGGGCGCATCTGTTGATGGGTTATTAAGCCCCCCCCCCCAATCGGCCGCGTGATGCGCGTCCCACTTGAGGCGATTGGGGACAAGGCAAACTGTCTGCTGTCACGCATGGGAAAAGAAAGATATGCTCGTTTCCAATACAAATACTGCCGCGTCTGCGTTCGCGATTAATTAGAAGCGCGAGTGCATTGGGGGAATGCCATTGCAAAGACAATTGACCCCCCCCTCCCCCGCCTCTAATCGGCTATTTATTCAATTAGTAGAGCGTTTGAATGCGGGCGGCAGATGACTTGTGGCCCGAATCGTTAGAAGATTAAAAAAAAAGGGGGACTGTTTTCACGTTTGGAGATGACCCCGACATGCGAGCAGAAATGACGCATGTATCCATACGGATGCTAACGAGCGTGCGGGGCACGCGTGGAAGAGGGTGACGTCACACCAAGCGTCTCACACCCGAGGCGTCGGGCGGAAATGACATCTTTTCCCCCCATATAAACATATAAGCACGCGTTGTGGACATTAGCCTGAGTTCTTGACAATAAACAACTTGGGGATTTCTATCAAAACAACCTCCTTAAAGTTCATTTACCAGCAGTAAAAGGCTTCGAATTGTATCCGAATGCGCTAATCCAGATCATGGCACGAGCGAGATCGAGCAAAACCTCGTCCAGCACAGATCACGTGACTTTTGCGATTTGACAGCTTGAATCACTTGAATCAGATTTGAAAAATACCCTAGCCAAAATTTGCCATCCTTTACTATTCAAATGAACGTTACGTATCACTTTTTGGGGGATAAGGTGCATGTAAAATTGGTTTTGCTTGGAAATTAAAAGTTGAATAAAGTTTGGCCCATTTGCTGGTTTCTTTCCCTTAATGTTGACGTAATGCACCTTACGAAAAGAGATGCGCTCCAATAATCTAGTGCACCTTCGAGTCCAGAAATACATTATAACTCAATGATGTAAAAAAAAATGCAACTTTCCATGTTGTTATGGTCTTCGCAATGACAATCAAAGGCATTGATTGACATATGCCCCCCCCCCACACACACACATATAAACATGACAGCTGATGGCAAGATTCCTGCGAAAGTGTGCTAATTGTATTGACGGTTAGTCATCAGCACGGGAGCAGCTGTTGTTTAGTCCCACCAGCAACGCACACGGATCAAGAACCGCACCATCAAAGTCCAGCAGGTTGAAGACAAAAAAGAAAAGCTGAAGGCCTAGCAACAGTCAGGGCCTTTTGGCAGACAAGCAATCATTTTTGGGGAAGCAGACTAATGTCGGCGGGTGAAGCGAAAGGAAGCCAATGGCAACTTTCATCGCTCCTCCTTGGAGCTCATTGGCCTTTGCGGCCGTTGATGACATCACGCCATTGGGCGCAGGCCACAAAAGCTTCCCTCCCGCGCACAATCACTTGATGCTCCGGCCCCTGTCGCATGTGCACATGTGTCATTGGCGTAATGAGGCCCCGCACTTTCATGGGAGGGAGGCCCCCCCAAAAACGCAACTTTCTCCCCCGAAAAAACAAAACAATCATGGCGGTCGGGCATAATGCGAGGCGACGCGATTCCCGGGAGGGTAATTAGCACGCTCCCGCGGCGGATGAGGACGAGCGGCTCGGCGGGAGAAGGGAATCCGACCTTTTGGGTCTAATTAGGTTAGACAATGCCCCTGACCGTTTTGAACTAGGGACGCCCCGCCGAGAACGCGCCCACGAGCCCCCAATTGTCTGGGCCGGGCCGGGCCGACCCGGTACGGCGTCCTCGTCCGGCGCCGGCCGCAAATTGGAGTCGACTCGCTCGCCCGGGACCTTTCATCTCGCCCCCCCCCCTGCAAAATGTCCAAAGCGCTTGTGGAAGGACCTCTTGAAAAGCGGGAGGACGCGGCGGCGGGAATTTTGCCGCCCATTTTGCGCAGTTGCTCCAGCGCTGAAAATTCGCCCAGGAATAATCGGAGCGAGCCCATGACGGCAACTGAACAAGTGAGGCGTAAAAAAGCCGCGTCGAAATTCCATCGCCGTCCCGCTTCTCCTCACAAGGGTCGCGGGCTTGCTGGCGCCTATCCCGTCGGTAGGCAGGGGGACACCCTCGACCGCTCGCCAGCCAATGGCAGGGCGCACAGAGACGGACAAGCGTTCGCGTCTCTTTAACGGCGAGGCTGTTCCCCGGCCCGCAATAAATATTGCTGAGCTTGAAGGGGATTTCTGCCTCCCGTTTGTCTCGGTATTTCAAAAGTCCAAAGTGTCCCTGCCTCTGATAGGTGATGACGATTGGACTGAACCGAGTAAAAAGAAACGGCGTGCATTTCCTGTCAAGAAGATGATATCCCTGCGCACGCGTCAGGTAATCTGCTAACCCGTTAGTCGTCAATTCCTCATCGTATTGTCGTCCTTTCTCCAGGTGCCTTTTTAGTCAAACGAAAGGCAAAACCAGCACTGAGCCCCGACTGTTTATTTGGAGCTAAACTAGGGAAGGTGCCCTTTTTGCGCTCAAGAGGCCATTTTGCCCTGCCCCGACCGCAACAAGTAGCGTGCGGCGTAGCGGGGCGTCATTGTTATTTGGCGGATTGGGCGCCCGTCCCCGGAGGGCCGCGCGACAGCTTGGCCGGCTTCACACAAGTAAACGCGCCCGCGCTAAGCTCATTTGACGGCAGCGTTTGAGCTTCAAATTCAATTACCCACTTATCGATGGTTGCGGCGGGGGCTGAAGGATGTGGATGCGAGGCGGCTGATTTCCCAGGAGGCTTTGCCGGCGCCCCCCTCCTCTCCGGCTGGATCTAGTTCGTGACTCTACTCATCAGCGGCAAACGCAGATGGGAGCGTAGGACTGCGCCAGACACCTGCACGCGCCATAAAAAGCTAATTAATTGCACGCTTTCGTACGGGCGGCTCAAGAAAAGATGGAAAGATGAGACAGCAAATTAGGGTTAGCATGTAAAAACACACGTGGCACAAAGGCGCTTTGTTGTTTTTGTTGTTTGGGATGCGCCCGCCTACGACCCAAAGACGGCTGGGACGGACTCGGGCCTCCGTTTTGTACAGCCGCTTATCCCCGCCGACTTGGGACACCCTCAACTGGTCGCTTGGTCACTTGGAGACCGACAAGCATTCACGCAGCCAATCGCACCCGAGGACAGTTCGGCGTGTCCGATACGTCTGCCGCGCATGTTTTCGGAGTGCCCGAAGGGAACCCGCGCGGGCTCGGGGACAACATGCAAACTCCACACGGGAAGGCCGGAGCCGGCTGGATTTGAACCCGGGTCCCCGAACCGTGCGAAACCATCGCGCCGCCCCGATGGATGCATTCTAGGCAAAAAAAACGACAATAATGTGTACTGATTTTATGATTTCGCTTATTTGCAAGTGATCAATTTGATTTCGCTGTCATTTAACGCAATTTTCCGGCGTTGGCTCCCGGAGGCTGCTGAAGGCCGCCGGTGAAGATGTCAGCCCGGACCGAGCCGGACCGACAGGCGGCTTCTTGCAGAAGAGCCACGCGGCTCCAGGTCCCCCGAGAGGTCCCCCGAGGGGCCCCCCCGAGGCCGCGCGGGTGGGGGCGGGCGGGCGGGCGGAACCCGAACCCCTCCCCTCCCGGAGGAGCACTCGGCCGGCCTCGTTCCCCGCTAATTACGCCGCTCCTCTCCCCTATCCGCCGACCGTCCGCCGACAACCTGCTGCACTTTGCCGAGCAACAGCTGGGGCCTGCCCGCCGCGCGCCAGGGGAAAAAAAGGACAGAAAGTGTCAAAAAATTCATTCAGTCACACCACGCGATGCCGCCCCCCCCCCCATCCCGGCCGCTTTCAGCCACCCGTCCCGCCCCCGAAGATGACACTGGATGGATGGGCGCCACGCAGCCCCCGCCGCTCGCGTGATTGCGGCGGCTGTTCATTAGCGGCGGCGGCGGCCCTTGGCTTAAACGGGCGCCACAATTTGTCGGCTATAAATCGGGGGCCGGGGGGGAGGGGGATCCCCGTCTCATAAAAAAACAAAAAAAAGGCCTGTGAAGAATGAAGCCAGGGTGACGAAAAACAGAATGCGATCCATCCGTCCCCCGCACCCCTCGCCTGGAAGCAGCAGGAGTGATGCCCATCGAGCGACGGGGCCAACGGAGGTGTTGCGGGCTTGCTGACGGACGGGCTCCATACAAAGTCTGCCGACGCTCAAATTACACCGCCTGGTCCTCGTGTTTTATCGGGCCGATTTTCCCCCCTAAAATTATACATGCATAAAGATGAAACGAGGAGAAAAAAGAGAGCGTGCCTTCTTGTGGCGTATGACCACAAACGGTATTTATCGCTCCGCAAAATGTGTTCATTTCCTGAACGCGTAAAATAAAAAGAAAGAAACAGTAAATAAGAGTTTTGCTTGTGAGGAAAAACAAACGACCGCAAAACAATGACTTTATCTCTAAAAGCATTTTGGATCCTGCATGGAGGAAAGTTAACTGAGGTCGCATGCTTCCGTATTAGCCTATTAAAGGCACAATTTTTAATCCCGCTCTTGAATTGGGACCGCATTAGATTGTCCAGGCTGTCTGTCCTACTTTTTTTTGTTTTTTTTTGCGCCATATCCTATGTTAATGAGGATTAAAAAAAAATAAGTGGACTGACTGGGGAATGTATGAGATTATGTATGATTTAAGAACATTAAATACGGGTTCACCTTCATGATTCTACAAACGAATGAGGCCGCTTCACAAAGCAAAACATGTCAGAAAGCGATAGCCTAGCAAGAATGGACATTAGGTGCAGCGTTTCACGTTCTGTACTTACCCATGAAATGTGCTTCTTTGTGGGCCGGAGTGAAGGAAAACAAAAAGAAAAGAGAATCCTAAAAGAGACAACGAAGAGATGGAAAAAAAAATGGCAAGGTGATAGCCATCAGGGTGAAGCCAAATCAAATTGCAACACAAATGCCATGAAACAATAAAGGAGCTTCATTTTTCCAGTTTGTGTGACTCCAGCTCATAAAGCTCAGTAAAGATCATAAACCTCATCGCGATGTTATTTATCCACAATAGAACAGAGAAAAAAAAATCAGGGGCGAAGTTGATAGCAAAATGCTCCAACGAGCTAGCTTGTAGCAACTTGCCAGCCTAGCTAGCTACTGTCAAACAATTAGCTTCACCCGGTAGCAAAAAATGCGCCCCATTAAAAAAACATTCAAAGAAATATTTGAATTTCCACATTTTTAACAAACCTCGCTTCCTTATTAAGTGATATTGACGTAGTTACGCGATTGACGTGCCACGTACTGTAATGGGCCAATCCAAACGTTGGTTGGGCTGTCTTCTTCGTTTTCGATAGTGATGATCTCTACCGCCATCTGCTGGAACTCACAAGCTAGATCAATACAAACCCAACGGTATCGATCAAGTCATGTTTCTGTCCACGTAGAATACTGACGTCGGCGCCACTCTCCAAATGTATAGTTCCTTTTTAATGCTGTCCGTGAAAGTACAATAACAACATCACTATTAAAACATTGACGTTAGTGTCAATGAAAAGCCATGTGAAGTTTTTCATCCACACTTTGCCATAAGAGTGCCGTCACCTTCTGAGCACAGAGTTGTGGTCCGGCGGACAGTGAAGACACGTCGCTCGCTGCCAATGGCGCTGACCTTTCTTTATTTTCCGCCGCAGTTCCGGGTCACCGAATTTGGGTCGGAGAACAATGCACTCTCTCAGCCGGTTCGCTAGCGGAGAGAAGCAAAAAAACAATCTACTTGTTGCCGGCAGCTGCATTCAATGCATTCCAAACATTTGCCGGGCTAACGCTCTCAGACAAAACGGGAAGGGTAGAATTTAGACATTCGTCAACACGCAATTGCCTTTTCGACAGCGATCTTACGCCATTCATCGCAGCCGATGGTTTGCGATGTTTATTGCAAGCTATTTGATGACATCGGACCGACAGGCCTTTTACGACCTGCGGCTCCAAAGCCGTATATTGTTTGAAAATCATTCAAATGTAATCTAAATGGGTCGGTCGCAATGGGTTTTTTAGGGACTAACTGCCTCGTAACCACAACGGTAAATAAGTAAACAAAAAATATAAAATCTTCATTTGTGCTCAAGTCACCTTTATTTCGTAAGAGGATTCCACTTGAGCGTTCGTGCGCAATTGAAAGGAAAGGCTTTTCGCGATTCAACTGCAGCGCCCGTTTCTGCCAGCAGAGGTCACTTCATTCGGACGATTCAACTGCAGCGCCCGTTTCTGCCAGCAGAGGTCACTTCATTCGGACGATTCAACTGCAGCGCCCGTTTCTGCCAGCAGAGATCACTTCATTCGGGCGATTCAACTGCAGCGCCCGTTTCTGCCAGCAGAGGTCACTTCATTTGGAATCAACCCACCTTGATTTCGCAAGAGGATTCCGCCCGAGCGTTGGTGTGCAATTGAAAGCAAAGGCTTTTTGCGATTCGGTGGTGGCGGCCGGCATCGAGCGGCAAGGGGGCTCGCCGGCTACACGGTTAGAATGAGCCGGCCGTTTGGCTTCCCGCTTAGAAATAGCGCCACCATAAAAGTCACGTTTAATAAGAAAGTCAATCGCCAAACGTCATTTACACGCACATATCACACCCAGAAAGTATTGAACGCCTGGGGGAAATTTTGAGCCAAATGGGGCTTTCCGGTGTGTGGGATGAAAGTAAAAATAAAGTATTCATATTTGATGATGTTGCCAGCCTTTCTGAGGGAAGGCTGCTGAAAACACCCAACGCCTTCCAACGCCTCCCAACGCCTCCCAACGCCTCCCAACGCCTCCCAACGCCTTCCAACGCCTTCCAACGCCTTCCAACGCCTTCCAACGCCTTCCAACGCCTCCCAACGCCTCCCAACGCCTCCCAACGCCTCCCAACGCCTCCCAACGCCTTCCAACGCCTTCCAACGCCTTCCAACGCCTTCTGCCCCCTTAGAGGAACGCGGCGCCGTCTCCAGACGTCAAAGATGGCCTGGCGCTCAATGAGTTTTTTACTCATGAAAAGAAAGGGGGAAACCCGATTTGAACTTGAGAGGGTTCGTGTTCCATTATTTTTATTTACATTTGACAACGTTTGGAGTGAGTCGAGGAGCTGGCAACAAGCGTGTTTGTTTGGTTCAGTTGGATATGGTTTGATTTGAAATCTTTTCGGAAAAGCGGCCGCGCGGCGCCGAGGGAGCGCCAGCGTCACCAAGCGTGTTCTCAGTATCCGGCTTTGCCTTTTCAAACGCTCTCTCCCAAGGAGCAGGGCGTCAGTCTCCGCGCTCAATTCAGCCGCCGTCGGCACTCCTCGGGCGGGTCCTCGGGCGGGTCCTCGGGCGGGTCCTCGGGCGGGCCCTCGGGCGGGCCCTCGGGCGGGTCCCGGCGCGCTTCACGGGCTCCCGCGCTTGCCTCATGCTGCACAGCTGAAAGGAAGACGCGGACCCGTCCGGGCGCCGCACCGGTCTCAACCGTCGCGCCGTGTTCTGTCCCTCGGGCGGCGGCCCGGCCGGTCCGCTCTTCCCGAGGCGCGTCCTCTTGAGCTTCAACGTTCCGCGCGGGCGCACCGCCCTCACTGGGGAAAGCGGACTCGGAAGTCCAAGCCTCCCGAGGTGCGGCGGCGGCCTCGCCCCGCAACTCTGAGTTTGAGGGCTCGCGTCCCCGCGGCGAAGCCGGGCTGGCGTCGACCCGACCTTCCGCGTTTTTCAGGGTTTGGCATTCCTCAGGCCGGCCTTCCCGGGGAGAAGCTTCCCGCAAAGCCGCCGAAGGCGCTTCCAGTTTCTCACCAGCCTCTTCTTCACGTGGCGCGACATCGGCGTCGCCTTGCTGAGGTTCCGCGTTTGCCGCAACCTGCGACAGCGACGCCGTGGTCTCGTCCTCACCGAGTTCACCAAACGTCTCATTCTGGAGAGCCACGAAGGGGGTCTCGTCCTCACGGACTTCACCAAAAGTCTCATTCTGCAAAGCCGCAGAGGTGCTCTCATCCTCACCAGCTTGGCCAAAAGTCTCATTCCGCAGAGCCACGAAGACGATCCCATCCTCACGGGGCTCAGCAAAAGTCTCCGTGATCGTAATCTCATCCTCACGGGGCTCAGCAAAAGTCTCCATGATCGTAATCTCATCCTCACGGGGCTCAGCAAAAGTCTCATTCCGTAAAGCCACGGAGGTGCTCTCATCCTGATGGAGTTCAGCAAAAGTCTCACTCTGCAGAGCCGTGAAGGTGATCTCCTTCTCATGGAGCTCACCAAAAGTCTCATTGCGCAAATCCATGGCAGTGATCTCATCCTCGCGGGTTTCGCCAAAAGTCTCGTTCTGCCGAGCGGCGGCGATCGTCTCCGTCTCGTCTTCGCGGGCTTCGGCAAGAGTCTCGTTCCGCAGAGCCGCTGGGGCGCTATCGTCTTTCTGAGGTGCGGCAGTGATCCCTCCTTCCTCGGAAGCATCCATGTTCTCAACGTCGACATTCTGCGACGCTGATGGGGAGAACCGATGTTCCTCCGGCGCAGAAAGAGTCTTCTCTTGCCAAAATTCATCAACCTCAGTCTCATTTGTCTTATGTTGTAGATGAAAAGTGGAAATTCCATCTTCTTGGGGCCCGTCTCCTTGATGTTCGGCCGTCGTCCCGTCGTGCAAGACCGAAGGAATGGCCCTATGTTCATGAGGTGCACCGGTGCTTTCATCCTGAAAATCCAAAGGAGCGCCATCATTTTCTGAACGGAGAACATTCTCCAGGGCCGTTATGTTTGTCTCTTGAAAAGCTGGAGTAGAAATAGTAGTCCCATCCTGATGAGGTCCACCCGATACCTTGTCCTGAAAAGCTGATGTCAAAGTCCCGTCTTCCCGAGGGACGACGGGAAATGTATGCCTCTCAAGTTCTAACGCTGACGTAGGGCTCCCGTCTTCCTGGGGCGCCGCCGGGATGGGATCCGCTTGATGTTTGACCTCGGTTTCATCCCGCAGCGCCGGCGTGGGGGTCTCGTGTTCCCGAGGAGCAACCGGGGTCGCGCCCTCATTCGATTTAGCGATAGTGTCGATCCGTTGGGCTGATGCGTCATCTTGGTGGGGTTCCACGTTCGTCTCGTCCTGTGACCGTGCTGTAGGTGGCTCCGCCCCCGGGGGAAGAAAAGTCCTCTTCACGGGTTCAACATGCGCCTCATCCACAAAAACCGCAGGAGAATTCTTATCTCCCTGTGGCTCCTCGGCGGTTTCCTCCCTCCGAGGTTCCTCCGTCGATCCCTGGTTTTGCGCTGCTGCGCCCGCGACGTCCTCCGAGTCGGCGGTACCTTCGGGCGACGCCGTGTGTAAATAGAACTTGACTTTCTTCACCACTCCGGGCGGGGCATTTCTTTCCGGTTCATAAGCTGCCACTGTTTGGATGCTGCTCTGTGTTGGGGCTCCATCCAGAGGTGCCTCCCGAACCCACGTGCAAGAGCCTTTCTCCCGGCCCGGCGGGCCCGTCACATCCGTCCGGACTTCCGCGTTTGTCCCGAGCTCCCGAGATTCCGAGGTCGGACCGCTTTTGAACATCGTCGCGTTGTCCTCGGCCGCAACAGGGGTGTTGTCCTCCTCAAGTCTTGCTGATGTTTCGTCGCCTTGCCCATCCGCGGACGATCCGTCCGGATGGAAGGCCTCGGCTCGGTGGGACCAATCAGTCGTTTGTTCCCGCTGCGTTTGAGCCCCGTCCTCCTCCATAGGAGCCGAGGCCCGCCCGTCGCCCCGACGCGCCGCCGCTTGTCGCGGGACCGTTTGCTCTCCCGCGGGTTCCTCGCTTGTGTCCTCCTCACGGGGAGCCGCCTCTGTCTCGTCCCCCGTGCATCCGTGCAACTCCTGAGCTTCTGAAGTTGCGTCCCGCTCCTCACCGACTGTGGACGTCTCCTCTAGCTGGCGTGACACCTGAGCTGCGAGACTTAAGTCCACTTCCTGAGGGGCTGCGGTTGTCTTATCTTCTTGAGGCGCAAGCAGGGTGGTGTCCTCATCTGAGGTGGCGGTCCGGTCCACCGGGAGTGGCGCGGCGATCTCAAAGGTCCAGGGTGTGTCCTGGTGAGCCGCCGTCGTCTCATCCACCTGAAGTGTCTCAACTTTTTGACATTCTAGTTCGGTTTGGTCCTCTTGGCTTGCAGCCATTGCATCGTCTTCCGGAAAAGTCGCGCCGGTGTCCTCTCCCGGCGGCGGAGCGGTTGCGACATCATCCGGGACGCACGTGTTTGTGTCGTCCTCGCGGGATGCGGCGTTTGCGTCACCTTCCGGGACCGTTTTTGTTGTGTCCTTCTCCTGGAGTGCAGCCGGGCTTTCATCTTTTTGTGGCGGGAGGTGCAGGTCTTCCTCCAGAAACTCTACAACCACCTTTGACTGGAGGGATGCCCCGTGCTCCTCGGGGAGCTCATTTTCAACCTTCCGACGTTCGAAGTCCGTCTCATCCTCTTGAGATGCTGCGGCCTTCTCGAAACGGGTGCTGCCGGATTCGCCGTCTTCTTTGGGCTCTAAAGGTGGCAACTCATGTGTCTCGACCTTCTGAGAATCTAACAGGGTGTCTTGCGCACTCGTGTTCTTCACAGACTCCCCATCAAGCCCAACTGACATTGGAAGTGCTAAATACATTGGAAATGCTAAATAGATATGTTCCTCCTTAGGTGCGGCGGGTGTCTCCTGCCTAAGAGGCGCCGCATCCATCTCAGGGTCGGGTGCAGCAGGCGAGACATCCTCCAATGGCGCTTCCAGGTGCCCTCGAGGCGCAGCCAGATCCTCTCTTTGACTTCCTGCGCGCTCGTCCTTGTCTGACGCGAACGCGCCGGCGTCGCCACGGTGAGAACCTTCTTTCATTTCTTCCGCCGGGTGCGCATCGGTCGCGCGCTCCTCGCCGCGTGTGTCGAGCGCCTCGTCCTTCTCCACCCGGGTGGCTCCTTCCGCCTCCCGGGGTACGGAGAGCGTTTCCATCTCCGTCGGCGGCACGATGTTGTCGCCCTCAAGAGAAGAGTTTGTAACTCCATCCGCTGTTTCGGTCTTTGTGGCAGAACTGCACAATCCTAAACTGGTGTCAGCCGCCCGAGGAGCAGCGACCGTTTCATCTTCTCCAAGTGGCGCCTGAGCGGCGTCTTCCTGAATTGCCGCAGATGTCTCATCTTTGTCATTTGTCGCGTCCGCCTGAGGTGTTTCGTCTTTCGCAATTTCACAAGCGACTGAAGTCGTTTCCTCCTCCTTCTCCCGCAGGGCTGCAGCAATACATTCCGCAAAGGGTTCTTCGGCCGTTCCCCGCCCCAGTGGCAAAACATGCGCATCTTCGAGCGACATTGTTCTCACTTGCTGCAGCAGTCGCATTTTTCCGAGATGAAGCCACGCCCTCAACATGAGCTGTTTCATGTTGAATGAAGAGTGTCCTAAGCTTGTCAGATCCTCC
Source organism: Hippichthys cyanospilos (assembly GCF_059441005.1). NCBI lineage: Eukaryota > Metazoa > Chordata > Actinopteri > Syngnathiformes > Syngnathidae > Hippichthys > Hippichthys cyanospilos. The sequence continues at coordinate 362,543 of NC_142388.1, read as the reverse complement.
TGAGAGCCCACGAGGCGCGCTTCCTCGTGCGTACTCGCTCGTTCATTCGCAGAGCTTGCGTTTGTGTCATTTTCATCCATCGCTGTCTCTGGAATTCCTTCAGATGCCGCATCCTCAGTGCCGTCTTCACGAGTTGCTTCAATGGACGTGTTCACCTCCGGTGCGAATGTTTCTGATGCGCCATCTTCCATGGGATCTGAGATGGCATCCTCCCGAGTTGCTTCACCGGACCTGTTCTCACCAGGTGCAGGTGTTTCAGCATGGTCCAGAGGATCTAAGACGGAATCCTCCTGAGTTACTTCATTGGCCAAGTTCTCAGCAGGAGCAGACGTTTCAGATGCACCCTCCGGAGTTGCTTCGTCGGACATGTTCTCAGTCGGCGCCGATGTTTCGCACGCATCGTCCTCCAAAGGATCTAAGATGGCATCCTCCCAAGTGGCTTCATCGAACATATTCTCATCAGGTACAGATGTTTCAGATCTGTCGTTCTCCAGAAGATCTAAAGTGGCATCCTCCTGAACTGCTTCATCGGACATGTTCTCAATAGGCGCGGATGTTTCAGATGTTTCGTCCTCCGGAGGATCTAGGCTGGCATTGTCCCGAGTGGCTTCGTCGGACATGTTGTCATCAGGTGCATGGTCCTCCGGAGGATCTGAGAAGGCATCCTCTCGAGTTGCTTCAACGGGCACGTCGCTCGCAGGTGCTGATGTTTCAGATGCGTGGTCCTCCAAGGGCTCTAAGATGTTGTCTTCTCCAAGGGACGTCGGCGTCCCTTCCCCCCGGGGCGCGGGGGCCTTCTCGTCCGGAAGGTTGAGGACATTTGCCTGATTTGGCGACGGGGCTCTTTCCTGCGCCCGTGGCGCCTCGCCGGCGTCACCCACAAGCGATTTGACGCGTGTCTCCAGTTCCCGGGGTGAGGGAGCTCTTTCCCGCAACCGGGACGAATCGAAAGTCTCACGCACACGTTGTCCAACATTTGCCTGAAGCTCACGGGACGGAGGAGCGCTTTCCTGTGCTGCGGCGTCGTCCGCAGGGGGTTTCTCGGGCTCCCGAGGGGATGGGGCTCTTTGCCGCTCCCGGGGTACCGCAAGACGGCCGTCCGTCCAAACGGTCGGGCGGTCGGGGGCGGCTCGGTCTCGCGGGAGAGCTTCGGGGGACCCGTCGGGGTCTTCCGCCTCCTTCGGGCCCGTTCGGACGTCGGTCGATTGCCGCTCCCGCGCGATCGCGGGCCCGCCTTCCGGGGGAAGGTCGGGGGTCCCCGCCGCCGGGGCGGCCCGAGCCTCCAGGAGCGCAGCGATGGTCTCGTCCACGAGGGAGGTCGCCGCCGCGTCGAGATCTCGCGCTTCGCTCCCCCGGGGCGCGGGAGCTTCCGCCCGGCCGGCGGCCTTCCGGGGCGCGGGGGCCCGGTCGGCGTCCTCGCGGCGCCCCGCGTGGCTCCTGACCCGCTGAAGCTCGGCCGCGAGCCCGCGGGCGGCGGGCGCCCGCCCGGGTTCCGCGTCCCGCTCGGCCTTGTCATCGCGCTTGGGCGTGGGCGCTCGCTCGGATCTCTGGTAGGGCGTTCGCTGCTTCTGTGCGTTTCGGCGTTTCCTCAGCTTCTGTTTGCTGGGCATCTTGGGAGTGGGCTCGCCGCGGATGGGAGTGAGAAGATGCTCCCGTTGGCGCTGGGGATCTGGCGCCCCTCCGACCCGACTCCGTGCGCCCCGAGTGAGCCCCGTGCGGTCGCGCTATGCAAAGCCCTGAGACGCGTTTGTCATCAGGGACATCAAGGCGCCTCACTCGTTCGCGTGCCCGTGACGTCACGCGGAAGTATAAACATTTCTGGCGAGTAACACAGCGGGACCGCTTCGCTTAATGCGTTAGTGGGCGACCTCATATTCTACACCGCGTCGCGATTGACAACGCGCCACGGAATCAACAAGGCGTTCGGGCGAGCCAACTCGCAGGCCTCGCCTCAACCGACCGTGCGTTTCCCCCCCCAAAAAGAGCTCAAGTTCAACGAACGCGGTACTCTACCGCCGCCGAGCGGTTGCCCGCTTTCGTTGACAGATGAAACTGCAGGCTGAAAAAGTACAGAGGCGTCTGGAAATACTCGCTGTACATCAACGAAAAGACCGGGGGGAAGTGGTAGCAGGGGTGGACGTACTATTTGCACTATTATTTTCATCGTGCGGCACTTTGCTTAGCTACGCTCTTTTGAAATGTGCTTTATAAATACAATTAGACTTGACGTACACAGTCTTTGAATGTTCGGAGATGCCCTTGCTATTGTGATCGCTATTGTGCTATTGTGATATACAGCTTGTACGTTTTTCGATGAAAAAAATGCAGTAGGCAAATCAAATATACAGCTCGTACGTTTTTCGATGAAAAAAATGCAGTAGGCAAATCAAATATACAGCTCGTACGTTTTTCGATGAAAAAAATGCAGTAGGCAAATCAAATATACAGCTCGTACGTTTTTCGATGAAAAAAATGCAGTAGGCAAATCAAATATACAGCTCGTACGTTTTTCGATGAAAAAAGTGCAGTAGGCAAATCCAATATACAGCTTGCAGGTTTTTCGATGAAAAAAATGCAGTCATTTTATTATGGATTTCAGATGTGATATTCTTTGATTTTTCCGCCAGTATAAGAAAATACGGTGAGCATTAAGAGCCGAAACGATCATAACAAACGTGTGCAAAAAGCCTAAGCACACGATTTCATCATTTTTGATCACAACTCCGGTCCCGGAGGGCCGGCATCCTGCCTGTTTTGCGCTTTTCCGATCGGAACGCTGAGCTCACGGGGTCCCAATCATTTGAATCGGGTGCTTCTGAGAGAGAAACGCGTGGGATACCGGCCCTCCGGGACCGGAGTTGGACATCTAAGACACGGACAGAGCCTTATCTAAAACACGCGAGAAAAATCAAAAGCTAAACAGCACGGCTAGACTATTGGGATTGAGGGCAATATGAATTTCATTTGATCCTGCCTCGTGTCCTGAGCTGGGCCAGCGCGTCCTCCGCCTGCAAGCGGAGGGACGAGTGAGTCGAGCGAGCGAGCGAGCGAGCGCGCGCACGCGCCGTGGCCGGTCCCGGCGCCGGCGCCCGACCGTGAGGAAGTAGTGCGAGATCGGGCCGTATCTCCGCTGCGAGCTTTCCTTCATCTTGCTGGCCGGCGCCAGGGCGTGCAGGTGCAGGTGGGCCACGGATGAGAAGGGGGGCACGTGGAAGCCCAGCCTGAAACGGCTTCCGTCACTATACGGCGCCGCCGGCCCGCTCGGACCGGCCGCCTTACCTGATGTCTCGGAGGTCCCCGACTTTGTTTTGCTCCAACGCGCGCCGTCCCATCTCCGCCATGCGCTCCACTGCCGACAAACACCACCTCCTCAAATCCCGGGGAACGGGATACGCCTTTTCAAGTGTAATTGTACGTAGGCGCCGCCGCCGCCGCCGCCGCCGCCGCCGCCGCCACTCTATGGTCAACCGCCGTCAATTCACACTCACTCATTTTTTAAGAGTGCGGGGATTTCCCAAAAAGCGATCGATTGTGAGTAGTAAATCCTGATCGTAGTAAATACAAAGTAAGTACCGCGCGAATGGGTGCGTCTTCTATTTCATTACCAGTCAGGTCTTCTTTATTTTTTTTTATTATTGTTTCCTTGGGCGCGGCACGGGTTGCGACGACAATAAAGAACAATCGTAATAGGAACTTTAGTGAACTTGACGCACCTGTGGCAATGTGTTGCGCACGCAGAGCTTTGCAGTCGCAGATGTGCGTCCTGGTTATGACCAGGTAATGATGGGCGGCACCGGGCTTGACGTCCCGGAAGCAGAGCAGCTCCTCATCCTACACCCGAACCGGCAGGCGTTCAAAGCAAACTGGAGAAAAACACGCGGGCTGTCGACTCACGCTCATGAGGATTTCCGTGTCCGTTTGGCTGTTGGCGATCAAGCAAAAAGGGCAGCTGTCGTCGTCGGTCGCCATCGGAGTCGCCGCCAGCGCGAGTCCGCTTTGCGGCGTTGCGAGCACGGCGGGGGCGGAAAAAAGCCAAACCGGGCGGGCGAGTCTCAAGCCGGCCAGGCCAAACTATCGATCGCAGAGCAGATAGAGGGAAGTACGCGTTCGCGGGCCCTCGTAAAACGTACACTCCGGCAGAGGCCTGCAAAGTTTCTCGTCGTTCGCTCATCCCCGCGCTCGATAACGTTCTTTGAAACCGAAGCTTTGAGGTATTTGCATCGAATTATGAATTTGCTGGCGCCGCCCCCGTCCCGCTTCCAAAGAATTCAACTTCTGGTCTGGCTTTCCTCTCGTCCGAACGCGTCACGCGCGATACGCCGGAATGTTTTGTTTTTGGGTGGGGGGGGGGACAAGCAATGACACCAATTTGAACACGGACAACCGCACGCAACATTTATTCCCCTCGAAATGCATTTGCGATAAATAAGAGCCCGACTCGGACAAGACAGCAGTTTGGGGCGTCACAACAACGGAGAATACTTGGGGCGCGTTCACAGTAACAAGTACAACACCACAAATCCGAAGCAGCGTCAACTACACGCCAAAGGCAGACTTTTTTTTTTTTTGCGTTTAGTGCCCTATGTCGAAAAAAAAAAGTGCAGCGGGATCCCTTTTTCTAGTGGTGTCGGGACGATCGTTTACAAAGTACTTTTGATCTAGTGCAAAGCGTCGAGCCGGTCGAGTCCGGACTGCGCCTTCTCTCAACAGTCGCAAAATAGAGCAACCGTCAGGCGCCATCTCGGGAATAGCGTAAAAAAATCGCTCGCAGAAACAACTGAAGAAGACATTTGGTCAGAGGATCGAACGCTCCGCGGTCACGCCAACTCGTTCGATCCCAAATGCCGAACAGATTTCGCCGATCAATCCCAGCTTTCGGTTTTCGTGCGTTTGGCGAGAGGCACTGAAAAAAATGACCGAAGCACTAACCGATAAACTTCAGGTCACGTCATTAAGTGTCCTAGGGAATGAAGCGATAGGCTAAGAAGGAGGCGAGCGCTGCAGAATATTGAATATTCGGGATTGAACGAGTTCATGAGAAAATGCCACTTCTCAACAGGCTCGTCCATTCGGAGGACACCGGAGCAAGTGCACGATTGCGAGTCGGCGCCGGCGCTTCACCGCCGCGACGCACAAAAAACTCATCCCATTTGTCGCTTGCCATCTTTCTACCGGCGCTACGCCGGACGCGTCCAAACCTCGTTCTCTCGGGGCCGCGTGCAGAAAAATAGAAAGACGATTTTTTTCCCGTCTTCAACATGAACAAAACAGTGACGCTTTTTCTCCATAACCAAGATCAAACAAACTTTGTCTTATTATGAGGCCCATTCAGACTTTTTCCACTCTTATAATGCTGCCTGCCGTCATGTTTTGGTTACTTTTGAAATTGCATCGTTGCTAAGGTCAAAAACGTATTTTGTGGGCAGCCTCCGATCGCCCCCGGGCCGTAGTTTGGACACGGCTGGTCTGTCCTTTTTCAGTTTCCTTTTTCGCGACATCACCTTCAGAGTGCCTCTTATTTTGTTTTTTTCAAACTACGGGCCGGGGGCGTTTTGGGGCCCGCCTCCCACACGGTCCCAAAAGGCGCAGCGCTTTTTAATTAGGGACACGGAAAAATGACGGGAGGCCGCATTAAGCGCGATAAAGTCCAAATTTGCCAGAAAGCACAGCATATTTTTTGCCAGGGAAAATCTATCTGCGATACGGACAAAGCGTAATAGACGAGCAGAGTAAAAAAAAGAAGATATCCACGAAATGTATTTTTGCGCCGGCAGCCCTCGGAGGAGAGGTTCGGACCTTCCGCCGTACGTCTACTAGCGAGGCGCGGCCATGCGCGGGACGGCGTTTCGGCGGGCGTGTCAAAACGCCCCCGGGCGGAAGCTCTCGGGAGCCCGCGGCGGCTACGGCAGAGGAGGCTCGCGGGAAGGCGGCGGAGCTTAGTCCCGGCTACTCGAAGCTCCACACCTCCAGGCCGTGGATGCTGAAGTCCCGGCGTGCGGCGAGGGGCCGGTTGTTGAAGGTGGCGCACGCGGTGCTGGCGCCCCGGTCCAGCGCCGCGTCCAGCCACAGGCCCAGCTGCCCGCTACGCCACAAACACGCTCCGTCAAAAACAAGTCAATCCGTAAAAAGTACTAAATATACCCGTATAGGTCTCGCTATTTTTCGCGCGGCCGGGGCCTATTTGGAAACGGCTTTCGTATTAGCGCCGCAACAGTAGCGGCCGCGCTTGCGTTATGCAGCCGCCAGACGGAGCCGCGCCCAAGGGAATCAAAACAAGTCCGGTCAGAAAAGGAGACTCCAGTGCAAAGTACTACTGGAAGAATGGGAGAAAGCGCCTCCATTTCTTTAAAAGGCCGTTTATATCCCGGACGTTTTCCCATCTTCCCTCCCCAACGCACTTGATTCAACTGATCCGCTCATTAGCCAAGAAGACATCTTTTTATTTAGTTTACCGAACTGCGCTTTCTTTTGCACTTGTCCCCATATAGATTGCTTCCAAAACGGGACATATGTGGCGTGTCCACATTGAAAAAAACTTTGAATCGTAAAAAATACAATTAGAAGAATTGGAAGAATTTACGCAGCCATGATGGCATTTTGTATTTTCCGGCCGTCCTCAACTTGAAAAACAAGCGGCCAACGGCTTTCATTTGCTGAAATTCCCAGGGCGTTTTGATAACGCGGCTCGGTCGGGCGACGCGGCTAATCTGCCTTGCGAGCGTTTGCGGAGAAAAGGCGGAGTGAGCCTCACCTTCCTCCTCCCATCTGCAGCGAGTCGATATTTCCCTTGACAAAGTACGAGTTCTCCCCCGTCCAGCGGTACACCTGCAAACAGGGGCGGGCGGGCGGGCGGGCGGAGCCGCTTTCAAGCGCGCTAACGACGCTAACCGGGCCGAGGACCGAGCGCCAACCTCCATCTCGGGACGGAAGCTGTAGAGGAAGGTCTCGCCGGTGCCGTAGCAGTGCTCGCTGATCCGGAAGGGATGAGTGGAGAAGGCCCCGAAGACCTGCCCGCAAGGTGCCGGCTCCGCTTTAAAAGCGGACGGCGGCGGCCCCGGGCGAGCGGCGGCGGAGCTCCACCGACCTGGCCGTCCGCGTCTTTGATGGCCAGCAGGACCGGGCTGTCCACGTCCAGCAGGTTCCGGTAGAGCGTCTTGAGGCTGGTGCCGTGCCGGCCGGCGCTGTAGGCCAGCCGCCACGCGTAGCCCTGCACCCGAGCCGGCAGGCGGCGCGCCAGCTGGGGGGGGGACACACGCACACGTTACGCCGACCTGCCGCGGAATGCCCGTCGAAGGGCGAAGCGGGCGCACCTTCTCCACGTGCGCGTCCCGCAGCAGGCCGCTGACGTCGCTCAAGGGCGGCAGGCCGTCGGCCGGCGCCTCGCCGTCGCAGCTGCCGAAACTCTGCCTGCGCTCGGCCTCGTGGATGGTGACGATCTGCAAAGGCGCGGGGTGAGCCGGGCCTTTCGCTCCGAGGGCGGGGCAACCCCAAACCCTTTTGGGCGACCCGTGACCACATCGCCTTACCCCGGGAACCCGCTAATCTCCGTTGGTCTAAATTAGAACCTATCCTTCGGGGGTGGACTTTCCCTCACCAGAACATTTTCAACAGCAAAGACTGACTGGCCGCGATACCGCCGAGACTTGGGTGCCGAGCCACGTACCTCCCAGCTGCGGGAGGCGGGGTCGGCGAAGAAGTTGTCGATCACGTCCAGCTCGTCCTTCTCCACCAGCACGAAGCCCTGCTCCCTGGCCTCCTTGCCGTACACGTCGGGAGACCACTGGACGAAAAAGGCGTACAGGTGGTCCACTCTGGAAGGCGCGCGCCAACGTCCCTCTTTAGCGGCCGCGCCCGACTCTCGCGCGCCCGACCCGACTCTCGCGCGCGGAAAGCCCCACCTCTCCTGCGGGACGGCGAACCAGTACTCGGGTTTCTTCCCGGAGGAGCCGAGCGAGCGCGCCGGGCTGGCAGCGGGCCCTCTGGCGAAAGACTTCCTCATGGGCTTCCCCACTTTGAAGCACAGGAACATGGGCGGGTTCTTACTCTTGTCCTCCGAGGACAAAAGCATGTCTGGGAACGGGACGCGCGGCGGTTAACTCGCGGCCCGCCCGTCCCGGCGCCCGCTCGCGCCCGACCTCCGATGGGCGCCCGAATCCTCTCCGTCAGCCACGACTTGACCTCGGCGTCGTAGCTCTCCCGCCGTCCGTCGTCCTCGCCCGGCGCCTCGGGCCTCCCGGCCGGGGCGCCCTGGCCCTCCCCCGGACGCCCCTGCGGCGCGGCGACTCCGGCCGCCGGCTTTTGCCGCGTCCCCGCGCTCCCCGACGGACGGACGCGGACGGACTCCGCGTCTTCCGCGGAGCTGTTGCGGGCCGGGCCTTCGTCCCCGCCGTCCCCCTCGCCGCCGGGCGTCCCGGACTCCGCCGCGGGTTCCGGCTCGGCGAAGCCTTCGTCCGACGGAGACTTGTCCGCCGGCCCCCCTTGGGCGCGGGCTGCGACGGGACGACGGGGGCCGACGAGAGCCTGCGCGGGCTCGGCGGACGGCGCCGCCTCACCCGTGTCCCGGAGGGCCGACTCCAGCTCGTCCAGGACCAGGGGCCGCTCGGGGTCCGGCGCGCGGTAGCGGCCGAAGGGGTCGAGGTCCCGCTCCGAGGGCGGCCGCTCCCACTCGCCCGGCCTGTAGACAGGACACAGATCCTGGGGTAGGTCGCTGCGGAGGGGGGGACGGGGTCCAAGCGAGGATGAAAATGCAAAAGAGGAAAGGAAAAAAAAAAGGCGACAAAAAATGAAACGAGGACCAAAAAATAGGGCGCAGGCTGACACACAACTGAAATAAACAAATGGAAACAACTAGGACAAATACACAAAGTGTATGAATGAAGTTCATCCTGCCAGACTGATCATTCATAGTCAAGGAGGAGGATAACTGCCATTTGGAGCCCGTGTGCATTTTCAAGAAAAGGGAAAATATCCGTTTCCGATTTGGAATTCAATTCTCCGTCGATTTCAAAGCGCGGCGATGCAAAGGAATCGGGTGACAACGCTGGGAAATTTCTAAGACGGGCCTCCGAGAAGTGGCCGCTCACCCGTCGGGCGTGAAATTCAAATGGCCAAATCGGCGTTTTTGCCATTGGCCCATCCGGGAGGCGGCAAACGGCGCCGACCTGCCGCACTTTGGGTCGGACTCGCTAAAGGCGCGTGCGGCGAGGAAGAGATCGGGGGGCGCGCTTACGACGGCAGCGCGTCTTCGAGCTTCATGCGGGACACGTCGTCGTAGAGAGCCACCGACAGCACCTCCTCCATGGGGCAGATGAGGCCGTACTCCTCGCAGCCGTGCTCGATCACCAGCGGGTCCGACTTGTGCGGGTCGAACATGATGTTGTTGGGCGTCACGATGAGGACGCCGCCCACCACCCCCTGCCGACGACACGCCGCCTCGCGTTTCAACGCGGCCGATGTACGCCGTTGGCAAAAGTGAACCGAAAAACGAGTGGGAAAATTAAGAGCGGCGGAGGCGCTGCGCTTCTCACCATGCCGTCGGTGAAGTACTTGCAGCTCATCTTGATGAACTTAACCGCGGCCGGGCTCTCGTCTTCCCAATTCGGGGACGGCTGGCGTCGGAGGGAGCGCGCCGGCCCGCCGCTCGGACCGTCTTGCTGAAAGGTCCCGGAAAAGGGCTGGAAAGGGGGCGCGCCCCAAACGCCACGCACACAGGCCTCCTCGTTGGCTACGCCCACTTATCACAATAGATTCCAAAAGCGTTTGTTTTTTTTTTTTTGGGCGAACTTACGCGCGGCGCCTCCACGCAGGAACCGTTGGCGAGGGCCGGGCGAGACCGGGTCTGGGGCTCCGGCTCCGCGGCGCTCACCTCGGGGACAAACAGCTTCTGCGGTAGCCAGAGGCAAGGTGGGCTGGCGGGCGCCCGGGCCGAACGACCTCCGGGCGACGGCGCGCTCACCTGCCCCGGGTAGACGCTGTGACAGAAGAGCTTGTTGAGCTGGACCAGCTTGTTGGGCGTGACGTCGAAGTTGAGGGCGATGCTGTTGAGGGAGTCGTCGGCTCCCACCTGCAAGACATCGGGCCGAGAGGCCGGCGTGGGTGCGCCCGCGATCCGGGAGCCGCCGTCGGCCGGCCGACTCACGATAAACTCCAGCGTCCCCGGCGGCCTCCTCTTCTCCCTCCTCGCCGCCTTTGTATTTTTAAAGCCGTCGGCTGCGGGCCAACAAGGAGGAACGTCACCAACTTTATTCGAGGGGACGCCGAGTCAAAAAATGTCTTGCGCAACTATTTGGGGCGGTCCCACCGGTTCAAATATTTGTCAACTTTTTGTAGACTTTTCTGCGGACTTTTACCGTCCAAATCAAAAATGCTTTTGCGGAATACAAAATCCGTTCGTCCCACTCCGTCGGAGGGGGCGGCCGTTTCGCCGCCAGTTGAAAGCGACATCGCGCCGGCTCGGCCAACGACCGATCGAGGCCCCGGCTTCCGAAGGGGTCGGCCGTGGACAAAACGCCCACCCTCTAAGAAAAGGTTTTGCTGCCTCATTCCTATTCCGCAGACGGGATATTTATGAGACTGGTACGCGCGCATGACACATGTTACCGCAGAGAATTGGGGGCTTTAAAAAGAGTTACTTCATGTTGCCCATCTCGTGCGACTCGACTGCCACATGAGACTAGTTTCATGAATGTCATTGTATATACATGACCATAAAATAAAATACAATAATGTTCAATTCTGATAAAAGAGCCTAAAACAAAATATTGAATTATTAAATCGAATGCAATTCAATTATTATTGAACACAGTTTAACTAAACTAAATTAATTTGAACAACATTAACTTTCATGATTAAACCGAATTGCATATTTGAAGACTTTTATCATGGGCGAATGCCTTATTCTCAAGCTGAATTTGCTATTAATTGGTTCTTGACACTTTACTGTTACTGTTCCAATTAAATGACAAAAAAAAATGCCATTTTGGACCATAACGCGCTTAGCAGCTATCACAGATATGCATGCATTATTTTGCTTGCTGCTAATAATGAATGCGAACTTTCAGGCGCATTATCCTGCCGGATGAGCTCAACTCCGGCCAAGACTTGCAGACCAGCGGCAAAAGTCGCTCCAAAACATTTCTTCGCAGTTCTATGCTCTACGCACTAGCCCATAAACACCATACGATGGTTAGCCTCGCGTTTGTGGAATCTGAGTTATGCGGCAAAATCTACCTGTTTTCAATCCATCCGAGGGGGTGGCCATTTTGCCGCTCGCCGTCGACTCAAAAAGATATCACAGGGGCTCAGGGCTCAGGAAACCGCCAAACGCAATGTTTGCAGTGAGCGGCTTCATGTTCCAACTCATTTGCTTTCAATTAGAAAAGCAAGGCTTGTCCCCGCGCGGCACCACGTGTGCGGGTACCTGCAGAAACCCCACGCAAGTCTCACGTGCCGCGGCGAGACGGAGAAACGCGCGCCGCCGTTTAAGTACACGCGGTTCCTCTTAGCATGGCAACAAGTCACGTACGACGTCGGCAAAGTCATCAAAGTCCACGTCGTTGCATGATTCAAAGTCATTGCATCACAAAGGTGCACTCAAAGTCGCCCCCCGACTTGCCTGCTGGGTAACAGGCGTGGTCCGAATGCCCGCCGCGGCACCCCCATTTCAGAACCACTCTTAGCATACAGTTACCACGCTGGATGTTTCAGTGCCATGGACCAGAATTCTCGTCTTTTAAAACAATATATATTGAATTTTTCATGGAAGGTGGCTGACACCCTTGATTAGCGCTTGTCTAATACGAAGCCAACGTAGTGATAACTGTGACCATTGGATGGCAGTGTTGCCATACATACAACAAATATATTTCTTCCAAGCAATTCCAGGACAGAAATGGAAAATTAAAGTTTTTTCAATTTGAAATTTCATTTAAAGCACCCACATTTACATGGCACAGCCCACGACATTCTGCGGTCCTTCAAAGATGACTGAAAATATACTCGCACTCTAGAGGTCGCCTTTTCCGATAATGCTCGGGACCGAAAGATGCGGCGCTTCTCTATTGTTTCTTTGCAAAGGTCAAAGGTCTTCTTTGCGGGAGCACCAATAACTTCAACTTTTTAACCTGAAGAAAAAGGTTCAAAACCTTTTTTTCTAAATCAAACGAATCCTTAAATGTGATTTAGATAAAAAAAAAAAAAGGAGTTGAAAACGTTTATAACTTCCGCATGGACTTTTGAGTGCCAGCGCACCCCCCAGTGTTGAGGATGCGCAATTACACTTCACACACAAGCGCAGGGGTCATAAACACCCCCCTGGCTTTGCGTTGCGCCACCACTTTAGAATGTAAACAAACAACCACGTTTATTTTTGCTCATTTGCAGATGTCCTACTCTTGGAGGGACTTCTGGAACGCTATCCCCAAATCAAAACATTTTACGACAGCTCAAAAGCTTTGACGCAATTGAAATATTCTTCGATTACAAACGGAGGATTCGTTTTTGTTTTTTTTTTTCTTATACAGCGGTTTGCTTCCGTGTCTGTCTGCCGCTTTTAGGAATGTGCCTCCTGCAGCCATGAGAGCAGAGTGCAGGATGCGGGTTGCGCAACTTCCCGGTGAGGTCATGCCGGCAAACGGCTTGCGGAACACAGGGCCTCCGTGCTGCTTATCAGTCAGCGGACAATCGAGTCAAAGGGCGACACGAGTGGAAATCCAACAAGTCCGATTGGGGCGACGGCGGCAAAGATTCCGAGCGGCCGCGCCGGACGCCTTCGGGTCCTCACCTGAGCCGGCAGGCGTCCTGGGCGGGCCGGCCTTCCTGTTGCCGTCCCTGTCGTTGGGGGCGTCCGGACGGGCGACGACCGCCGCGTCGTTGCCGCTTTTCTCCGATTGGCTCTGCTTGAGCTGTCTCCGCCTCTTCAGCCTAGCGCGCGCGCACACACACACAAAGTGCTCTTGAAATCCTTACCGTAAGAAATGACATTTTAAGAAGCCGCCATTCAAGCACGTGAGTACTTGTGGCTCCGCGCTCCCTCCAAGCATCACGCCTTCGCTACGGTGACATTTTCTTCTTCTAATCTAAAACGTACAGCCATTAAGTGCTCAGCATTGGCCAGCATTTTGGGGCAGCTTTAAAACAACACTAAACTTATGTCGCCATTTTCAGAAGGAAAAGGTTCAGATTTTGTCTATACGGTTCATTTGTTAGCTACATGATTTTTCACGTACAATGAATACATTTAAAAGCCGCTTGCCGTGGACTGAAAAGGACGTGGCCGTTGCTCGGAGCTCAGGTGAGCTCAGGTGAGCACAGCTTCCAAACGTCACCGGACCGAAGCCAGAAAACGGGTGAGTCTTTTAAGCAAGTCGGGGTGCACAAATCGAGAGTTTGATTTTTAAAAAAAACAACAACAACAACTTTGGGATCCACTTCCCCTTTAAGCATCGACCTACATCAAGGAAGATTAACAAGCTGCTTCGAGATGGGGGAAAGTTCTGAGTTGAGAAGGAAAGCCATTGCTCAAATGCTTTCGGCGGTCCGGCTGACAAAGACGAAGAGAACAAAGCGCGGCGAGCGGCGCTAATGGAAAGGCGAGATGGGTCGATAAGGCCTCTCCAGGGGCCGCCGCTCCTACGGCTGCCGGCTCAGGAATCCATCCGCGCGCGCATTCCCGACAACGCCATCTGTTTCACTCCGGGCCCTTTCCTGAAAATTCCGCCCTCCCTCACCTCCTCAACGCACGTTGCGCTGCGAATACGCGAGCGAGACAGACTTTATTGTGGACGTGACAAAAGTGAAGCAGCGGCGCGCGTGGCTCTTAGTCAAGAGGGAAACGGTTTTTCGCTAGACCCACGCTGGCCGCCTGCCGGGATTTACGCCAGATCAGGGGTGTCAAACTCATTCTTATCGCGGGCCACGTTCTAGTTCCGGTTTCTGTCAGAGGGCCGGAATGACTGCCAATCAAATCCGTTTGACATGTGTTTGTCACACACTTGGCTAGTTTTGGAATCAAACGCTGGTATAAACAGTTCAAAAGAGCGATTGGAAAGGAAACACACACACACACATTTTTAAAAGTTAAAGACAACTTGCAGCTTTGGTATTTTGGCGAGAAACTTGAAGTCGAATCGGCATTTGGCGGGCCGCATAAAATGATGCGGGGAATGGTTCGACTCTCAAACCGTCACCCCGGTAAGCCGCCTTCGCCTCGTCCACAACGTGACAATTTCAAGGCCGCTATCGGCTTTCAGGGGGCGGCGGAAACTCAATTTGTCACTCATCCTTGCGCAGCCGGATGAAGCGACGAGCGGTCGCCGCGCTGGAAAGGCCGTGGCGGAAATTCAGCCGGAGAAGCGGCCGCTTTCCGCATCAAGAGTGGCCGGAAGGCTCTCGATAGCGTTTGGGCGTCTTTGGGGCCCAATCCCGGACCTCCGGTCAGTGAGCCAGGCCGGCGGTGTGCTAGCTATTGCCTTCTGATTGACTACTGATCTCAAGCAATACGGCCGAATGGGTTGATGAGGCTAAGCACATTCAAGTATGCAGAAGCGGCATCCCTTACCTGGCAAAGTATCCCGGCTTTCTTTCCCTTTTCTCCATCGGGCCAGGCTGCTAAAGGAGCACGCGGAGGAGGTGGACACCCATACACACGTCAAACCGCATCCATCCACCGGCCGGCACGTCTCACAAGATGCTGCTGTTGCTGCTCACGCCTTCCTCGTCCTGCAAAGGGAAGGGTGCCAGGTCAACGCCCGGTGGCCACGCTCGGCGCATTGTTTTTCACTTGCACGACAAACTACCGTTGCGCGCGAACTAAAGCGCGTCTGCTTCTATGAATGCTGATGACCGTGTTATTGCGCAAGCGAAACCGCAGAATCTGGTGAAACTCCAACGCTAACGTAACGCCGCCATGAGCACAATTACGAGGCATCCGCATGCAGCCGGGAGAAAAGAAAAGGTTACATAAGCAGGTCAATCATTGAGCAAAGTGGAGCCCGAGCGACGTGGTACTTTTACCCCTTTGCGCCTAGCTACAATCCACGCCGTGTAGTGTATCGGCGCGGTCGCACTTTCCTCGCGGAACGACGCCACTCCAAGTCCGATGGACGGACAGGCGGAACAAGTCTTCGAGAGACGCGGCGACATGGACAGGAAGACGCCTGCGACCGAACGATGTGTGCTTGCGTCTCGAATCGACCGCCGGGAGGGAGCGAGGTCCAGTCTCGGCAGCCGACGATGCTAACGCTGCCGCCCGCCCGCCCGCCCGCCAGGACTCCAGGCTGCTTGCTAGCTGTTGACAAGACAATAGAGCGGCCCGCTGGACGGCCGGAGGAGGGACACTTCGCTGGGACTTTACGCCCCGGTGCCACTACGCCCCCGCCCGTCCCCAGCGACGTTGAAGCGGAGTGTCAATTCAACAATTCAAACGCCACGAAAGAGGAAAAACGGCGCTTTAGCCAAAACCGCCGCGCATACCTCGCGCGCATCCTTGCTCAAGCTCGTTTCGAGCTGGGGGCAACTTTGACGCCCTCTAGGGTCGCATGTAGGCAAAACATAATCGCCGGAGATCAAGTCGACGGTGCTGGGCTGAGACACAAACGAAAAAACAACAACAAAAATACGTGTCCACATATAAACATCGCTAAATGCTACATACTACCCCAGTTATGATTACTATATAATCGTCTGCCTCCCGTAATCCCTCAAGTCCCTGGTGGTCTAGTGGTTAGGATTCGGCGCTCTCACCGCCGCGGCCCGGGTTCGATTCCCGGTCAGGGAACTCACTTTTGAATACTTTTGACGCAACATTTGAAAAGTCAGTGTTTTTCGAGTTGATCATTTGTCTGGAAGGACGCGAAATCCTTCTGGGTTGCGTTCGAAGCACGTCAATAAGTTCATCGTTGAAACCAACCAAAGCCTCGGTTCTACAGCCTTTGCCACTTTTAACCAATCGCAGTCGAGGACGTCAAGACGTTGGTCAAACCGCGCGCTCTCAACGCGGAAGTAAATATTACGATTACTCGAAGTGTATATTGGGCGATACCTCTTAAACGTTAAAGACGAATTCTTTGTTCGTGTGTGATCTGTTTGTGAATTTTGCAATACTGTACGGTATATTGTTTGTTGACATGGCGAATTTTGCAATACTGTACGGTATATTGTTTGTTGACATGGTCAACAATGTTGACTTACTCCCCGCTTCTCAGATTCTGCTTCTCTGCTTCTCTGCTTCTCTGCTTCTGTAACCCGACGCGTCTTGCAAAAGGGTAAGAAAAAGATGCCAAATACGCAGTTTGCCTGCGATGTTGTCAAAAGTATCTTTTATACGTCCCCGCCGTTCTGCCTTACTTTAGCTTCATTGCCGCGCTGAGCTCCGTCCACCCTAGGGGGCGACCTAAGATAACAAATTGTGTTATATCGTTACGACATGGCAGAGTTTCAGTTTGCGTTGTGTTTACCGAGTGTATTTTAGCCGATGCCTGTTTGCGCACCTGTACCCGTTTTTCAATGCTATAAGCTTATTTATGTGACGCGAATAAGATCTTCAAAGTAAAAAGAAGAAAAAAAGACCAGCAACAGGCGTTGTAAATGAACGTGTTTCTTTTCGACAGAGGTTTCCATTGGGATCGGCAGGGCTTCGGTGAGTCTTCCCTCTCCTCGCGCCGACTCTCATCAGGTAAGATCCAAGTAGGACTTTCTGGAACCTGTCCTGGTCGGTCAATCGCCGTCCGTCTCTGAGCAGGAGAGGGGCCGGGCTGGGGGGGGGCGGCCGGGGCCCTGCCGTGTGACTATAACCTCAATGAAGTTGCAGTATTTTCCGCACGATAAGGCACATCCAAAAGCCGTCCGTTTTCGCAAAAGCTGACTGTAAGTTTCGGGCCGGTTTCACAAAAGTGCGACCGCCGCAGAGGTAGAATAGAATCGGATTCATTAGATTTATTGTCATATAGTCATACCGGTCAATGAAATTCATATTCTGTTTACTTCTCCGAGGAGCAGACTACATTCCACAATCGAGCAATAAATAAAAAAAACGATAAACAGCGAACGGAGGCAATGGTTTGTTTGGTTAGTTGTCGTTGCAGCACGTACCGCGTACAACAACATGTTAAAAGTGCTAGACAGTTGGTGCAATTAAAAAAAAAAAAAAGACATACCGCTAATAAATAGTAATCGAATACATCGAACAAAGACAGCCATTCAATCGGTCCGGGCTACCGTGAACCTTTATCGGTTTGCGGAATGCCACTCGTCACCAAATAATGATAACCCTTTCTGGCACAAAAGAAAGAAAAAAACCATAATGCGTCTCCAGTATTGTTCCAAGGGCCGGACGAAACGCGGAAGCAGGCCGGATCTGGCCTGTAGTTTGAGGACCGCCGATCCAAACGGTCTATCGATGTCATCAAGAGGTATTTTTTTTCCCGTTCTTCAGATAGTACTTTCCACAAACCATCTTTATTCTACATTTCTATTGGAAAAGTGCAGAAAATACAACGGTATTTCCCATTAGGTCAAAGTCTCTTAGGTTGCCATGTTAGCGTTTGTACAAACCCGCCGATGAGATAAATAGCCCGTGCGGCGAAGCGGCCTTGAGGAGACGTGAAGCGATTTAGCGCCGGCGTCGCACGGGCGTCCGGCTTAGACTAGCGCCGCCGATAACGGCGAGTGCGGCGCGGCAGCGGGAAGACGGCAAAGCTAAACAGGCCGCGACGCTCGCGTCACACAAACCACGATGGACGGGCCGCCTCATTCTTTCTAACGGTTTTCAAGAGAAATTTTGCACCCTGTCCGCTTTGTTTATAATATGACATGCGGATGCTCGACAGGCTGTTGCCGGCAAGCCAATTAGGGCAAGAAATATTTGAGAGGGAGAGCCATTTGTTATTTATAGAAAGAGCCCCCTCTTGAAAGCTCTCACTTGGATTTTCGCATGACTCCAAAGGCAAAAGTACAAGTTTCTTTTGGTTGCTTGACGAAGGCTGCTTGTTGGATTTGGGGCTACGTGTAAACGTTGAATTCCCGCGTGCGGACGACGAGTCCGCGTCGCGTCCGTCCGTCGGCGCCGCTCGCTTGATAGTGGCCCACTGAAAGAGGGCCTCCCGGGTTGCCCCGAGGTTAGTTACGGGCAAACGGCGCGCGGAGGCGGACGGGGGGCGGGGGACGGGGGGGGGCGAAAAGCGATAGGTGCTGCATCCCATCCGGTGGCACTAGGCCGCTGTCAACTCTGCCCGGCCGGCACCTGACCCGCCCGCCGGTCGGCCAAAGGTTATCGGGCTGGGGGTCTCGGCCCCCCCCAAACATACAGCGAGAAGTAAGATGCGGGCGAGGGGAATACTTTGTCCGGCGGATCACACGAGCGGAGCAAAGCGGGCCCGTTCGTTTACCCGTCTTATCGGCGCTGTCGTAACGAGCGGATGCGACGCATGCTCGCGCCACGCAATGGGAGCTCGGGCAAAAGAAGCCGCGTCCCTCGTCGGAAACGGATCAATTCTTGTCAAAGTCTGTGTGGGATTTAGATCCAATGTCATCCGATGGGATTTAGAACAGGGGTTCGCAAACCGGGCACCCCTTTCCGGAGAGCAAATTTTCGCAAACGTTTGCGGAAACCGAAGGACAAAAAAAATCAAGCCGAACAAAAGCGCCCTTTTTATTCAGCGACGTATTTGTATATCTGTATATCTGCGCTTGTATATTTGTATCTGTTACTTTTCAGCCAGACTGACGTTTCCAAAATAAGTCATGTACGCTTCGTCGTGACAAATTGGCTCAGTTTTCCCCAAACGGCTTTTGTGCCAAATATCATCTCTCATGAATACAATAATCAAGCGCTTTGATGACGATGGGGATTTGGCGGGCCTGTTTTTATTCATTATATTTATATTAAACCGGCTGAATTGATTGCTTTATTGGAGAGTAACGACTACATTCACAATGTCATATAAAATAAACACAAATGTGTATTTTCTTTTATTCATAACCCAAACGGTTTCACAAAAATGCTTCTAGTTTAAAAAGGCTTTCCATATTCTTTATTGATTTATGTTTTCTTTTGTTCTTGTTGAAAAAAAAGAGGGTTTGCAAAGACTAATGAAGAAGCGCTGCATTCATCCACCAACTGGAACAGGAGTGTCAATACTGTAAATGTTTTATTTGATTGATTGAAAAAAGAAAAGAAAAAACCAACGGCCTCGGTATGTACGCCGTAACGGGGAATTCCAACCTTCCTTACGTATTCATGCCTTTCCCGCCAAACGGAAAAAGGTGGCGGCTGATAAATAAGAGCCCTAAATCGGCGTCCGATTTAGGGCTCGGACCGGTCGGCTTTCGGCGCAGCGCCCGAGGCGACGCCGACGACACTGGCTTTCATCTTTGGTCAGGCGTACTGTATATGTGCTCCCTGGGCCGCAGTCCGGCAAGCCCGCGTGCGCCGCATGGGTCCGTCACGTCGCTTTAGATAGCAGCTCTGGCGGCGCGCAAGACATTTTGTCCACTCTGTCGTGTTTACTTACAACGATAAGCTTTGATGGATTATCTGTCCGGCTAAAGGCGCCGCGCATGCACACGCGCGCGCGCACTCGCTAGACAAGAGAAACAACAACAAAAGGCGGCGGTGTCCCCAAATAGTGGTTTGAAAAGCTTTGGCAGCGGGGATATCGCGCCGCAAAGCCGCAACTTGAAAAGCGCGCGGCCGTCCGAGCGAGCCGGGGGCCGGGGGCCGGGCCCCGTGTCGCCCAGACCGCTAGGATGGGGGCCGCGCTCGAAAGAAAACGCAGGGAGGCCTTTCCAAAAGGAAAGTTACCCAAAAGTAACATTGTGCTTAAAACTTGGCCGTGCCACTTTCAAACTCGGATTCCGATTTCCTGCCTTCCTTCTCTTGATCATGACATCGACGCGACGCGACGTTTTTCTTTGCCGAGGGCGCGGAACGAGCCTCGTCGCAGCCCTCTTCGCAAAACGCTCGGGTGGACTCGAGACGTTGCGTTTGGCGCCCCGCGCTCGCTCCGCCCGGCGTTTCCAGCCAGCGGCTTGACTTTAGGCCGGACCCCCCGCGTGACCGCCGCGAGTGCCTCGGCCCAATTAAAAAGACTAATGAGCTGTTGCTACGTGGCCGACAGCGCCGCCCAACCCAAAGGAGCGCAAGCGAGGCGCAAGCGAGGGGGTGTGTGCTGTCTTACCGGACCCGCGTCTTGATAACCGCATGGGAAAAAGGGGGGGGGGCATTTTGTTTTCCGCTTATCACTGATTTATCGTAGAATAACTTTGACGTCATTTGACTCATCCTGGGCGGGCGGAAAAGAGAAAGAAAAATAGAGCGCAATGATTGTGTCACATCCCCCACTATTGATTTCATTTGCCTTTTCTGACCGACAAAGTAACTCCCAGAGAAGGAAGATACAATTTGGGATTAGAAAGGGGTATGAAATCAATAGAAATTGGAAATGGAACGGTTTTGGGGTGAACAACTTGCATGGGCGCTTTACAAGACTTGTGTACAGTAAGTACTAATGAGCAAATTTCTCCGGGTACAAGTCAAGGTTTTTTTGCTCCCCTCGGTTTGAACTCGTTGTTTTGCGGGTCCGGGCGCCCAAGGCCGCCGGCCGTTAGGGAGGGGCGGAGGTCAAAACAACGCCAGCCCGCCTTTTTTTGTGTTTTGTTTTGTTTTTCGGCGATTCTCGGGCTCCGTCCGTCCCGGGCCTCCTCGGCCGCCTGTCAAGGCCGGCCTTTTGTTCCTCCCGCCCGCCCGACCCAGCAGAGGTCAGAAAGAGAGAAAGGGAGAGAACCTCGACGCACACGGGCCCGCGCAAACGTGGGACCGTTACAAATCTTCCCCGTCTTATCGGGGACAAGCCACTGATAAGTGCGTCTCCACTCCCCATCCGAGAGATCCATCTTCCAAAACGTGGGAGACGCTCCCGAGGAGGCCAAACGTGGAAATGAACCTCGGCGCCGAGGGGGGGGCCTGAGACCCAACCAAAGGTCCGAACGGAGGTCGTGGTGCCGAGGGCCGATGGTGAGCGGGTCTTGGAAGGCGGGGGTGGCGGGAGTGGCCCGGCCCGGGCTGTTTATGTTTGCTCTCTTTGGGAGTGCTGCACCTGCGAGGCGCGACGTGAACGCGGCCCGCTCTAAACTCGCACTCCGTGACCCGTCCCAAAAGAATCGGCGCAAATGCCTCGCGGCGCCGGGCCAAAAACCACTCCGCGTCACGCGTGAAGTCCGACCCTCGCGCGCTGATAGTTAAGAGGTCTCCGAGCTACGGCCCGGGGGCCGTTTGCGCCCCCCGTCCGTGTAGAGGTGGCCCGCAACATAGCCTAAATCAAATCACGTTTGTTTGTTTTTCTTTATTTTACATATATGCTGTAGAGCGGGGCTGACCTCGGCGACGCCCGCGGCCGCAGGATGGGTGGCGTGCAGACCTGTTGCGCAAGTAGCTTACAGGTGACCCAACATTTTCTAGCAGTTTTACAATCAGTTCACGTTACATTTTCGCTTGATTCTTGTACGTCAACTCTTCCTTAATCTTTGTGAGAAATCATTCGTAGGATTGCCGTCTTCAATTAATGAAAAACTCGGAATGTTTGATGATCAATTTCAATGTTCGGCCGGCGCACCGATAAGGGGCCCCGCTCGGGGCCCGGGCCAAAACGGCGTTTTTCGGAGGGATGAGGTAGAAAGGAGAAGCGGGGAGGGAGGGAGGGAACGGGCCTCGGGCTAGCGGAGCCGGCGGCGGATAAGGGCCCGCCGCAGATAAGAGCGGGCCCCGAGCGGAGCCTCTTTTGTTTTGCGGCGCTCCTCCCGTCCGGTGCCATCTTCTCCGGCCTCCCGTGCGACGTTCCCGCTCTCCCCTTCTCAAAGGCCTTCCTTTCCGCTCGGCCCGCCCCTCCCCTCCCACCTCCTTTTTGTCCAAACAGGAATATTCCCGGGGTTATCGCCGATCGGTGTTTTGACAGCCCCCGGACGGAGACGTTTTTTTTCCCCGCTCCTTCCTGGTCTCCCAGAAAGGGGCGGGGCGCATTGCGACGGGCGGCAAACGCCATCTCTTGAACCCTACCTGCTGAACTCTGAGCGACCCCCGTTGTCGCGATGACGTCATCTCACCTTTCCCCGACCCGACGTCTGGCCTGGCACCGCCGGACGGCAGCGCATTTCGCGCGGTGCCAGACTGCCCCCGAACGAAATCTCCGATTCCGTTGTCTTTTTTTTCCGCAAAAATGTGATTTCCGATCGCACCCTCCATCTTTGGAGTACAAATGACGGGAAATTCCAAACGAGCGTTTGACGTGACTCCCCCTTCCGGCGAAAGGGCGAAATCCATTTTGGGTGAGGAAGGGCAGCCCGTGGTCCGCCGCCTCATGTGACAATCGGGCCCCGGTCCTTCCCACCGCGCAGTATGTGGTCCCAGGTGTTTTGCCGCTTTCTCTCCCCAAAACACCCGATTCATCAGCACCTCCAAAACGAAGAGCTTGAAACCCACGCCGGATGCGCTTGCTTGGGCTTGAGCCACGTGCAGCGCGAGCGCGGCCGCCTCAGTAACGGCGCTCCTTTCTTATCGTGCCGTATGTTGTCCCTCGTGTAAATGACTCCTCCGCAGTAAGCTGCTTTTGGCTGAAGCCGGTGGGCCGAGGCGCTCCGGTTCCCCTCACAAAGATGACATTTGACATACTCGGGTGGGTGCCTGTGTTGCAGTTGCTGCGATAAGTTTGCTGCGCCGCCGCCTTTTGCCGCGCCGGGCTTTAAACAAACGTCGCGGCCTCGCTCGGGTTACTCGTTCGGCGCCTGTCGCCGCAAAGCCAAACCGCGGACCAAGCGCTTGGCTTTCTTTAGCCGTGGCCATATCGCGCTTTCCCGCTGTTTGGCCTGAGTGAGAAAGGAAACGAGCGGAAGCCGCAGAAGCTCGCCCGCGCTTTCGCGCCGAGGCAACGGGGAAGGAAAATATCCATTCTATTCTTCTTTAAAACGAAAGAAAAACAACAATACATGGTCAAGTCAAGCCAAAGTTTATTTCAAAAGCGCTTTTAAAAACAACCTCAGAGGGCCGACCAAAGTGCTGCACGCTTACTAAAATATAAACAAGTTCGCGGGCACAAATAGAAGAACACAAACGGTAATAAGATCAAAACAGGACCGAGTGAGAGAAAAAGAGGAGGCGAGAGAGACAGAGGGGACTTCCCAGACGTGGAAAAAAGTGCTGCAAACACAAGTTACGGCTGTTAGGAATTGGGGGCCCGACTGTCTTTGGGCTCCCGAAGCGGCAAAAAAAAAGCTGAAAGCGCTTTCCATGCGGACACGGCCATCGCCCGTCTTCCCTGTTTGTTCCTCGGCCCTTGGCTTGCCGCTGGACTTTGGCCGCCGCTTATCAACAGGAGGCCACCTGCTATCTACTTCTTTTCACGCTAAAAATACACGACGACGCCTTCAAAAATGGCAAAATAGAGCGCTACTCTAATAGATATGCTAACTGTTAAAAAAGGGAAGATAAATCCTGGATAGCTATCGGGGTCCGCGTCAAATTTGCTGCCAGTCATCCGTTTTTTTTCATTCTTTTTAACTCCCCAAATGCAAGACGCACTTTTTTGCAATCTGGTCGTGTCCCACGTACGGTAACTTGATAATGCGATTTTCTTTTTTTAATTCAAAACCGTCGGGTAGGATTGATCCGTCAGCCGTATGAGCCGGGTTTTCACGCGCAGATGCGCCCTTTATCTGGGCCGTATTCGATTACTCGGCCCGTTGCGGCTCACGGCAGCCGGCGTTAGCCCAGGTCCTTACGGCGTTATTTACGATCGAAGAAGCGAGCGGGCCGAACCGCCGTCCGAGCCCGTCCTCGTTCTCGCTCGGAAATATTACCAAAACCGAGAGGATCGCGTCCAAGTTACGTCTCCATCTCATTCGATCGAGAGTGGCAAAGTATGGAGCTTCTGTAAGCGCGCCGCTTAGAGAACGCAGAAAGGTATATTTAGTTTGGCTCATTTAGTAATGGCGCAATCATGCACTTGGTGCGCAACTTTGGTCATTTATGAGGAAATGAACTGGAGCTGCGTTGCGAGGAAAACCAAAAAGAGCCGCTTGAGCCCATTCCACCGGCGAGGCGTTCACTGGGGAAATCTGAAAGACTCAACAGG
Organism: Hippichthys cyanospilos; assembly: GCF_059441005.1. Classification (NCBI taxonomy): domain Eukaryota; kingdom Metazoa; phylum Chordata; class Actinopteri; order Syngnathiformes; family Syngnathidae; genus Hippichthys; species Hippichthys cyanospilos. Next base: position 338,424 of record NC_142388.1, on the reverse strand, counting down.
CAACAAATACCTAACTTACCCATATTTACCTGATATTTAACTTACTGATAGTTTCGCTCGAGAATTTGATTTCCGGATCCCTGTAAATGGTGGCGTCGCATCACTTTACGATGCCGGGTATACGTTTTCGAGGCGCGTTAGCACAAGCGTGGCCCGTGGCGCCGCACGGCGAGTTCCTTATGGCGCGGAAGGAATTGCGTGTGCGTTTGGGAGAGTGCGAAGGAGCGGTCCGTTGACGCCGTCGCCTGCGGCCGAGGGTTAATTATTGCCGGAGGAACACACTTGTAATGTGTCAGGGTATTGGCGTCTCGCCTGTGTGACTTTGTGACCTCACCTGCTCAAACACACTTAATCCGCAAGCATAACGCGGAGAGACCTTAGAATAGCGTGCGCACTGACTCGCGTGACGTCATGAGCGCTGGAGTGGAATGATACGAGAGGGGGGCGTCAAAGGTTGGCGCATCACCTGACTTTGTGATGCGCCGTGGCCCACTGGGACGCAAGGCGCAAGTACTCTCCAGGTGTCCCGAATTCACGCTTTTGCATGGAAATGTCGGAAATACATACGCACTTTTACAGGCGCCATCATATCCCCCCCTTTTCACAGACCTGACAAATGAGCACTTCAAAAGCAGTTAAAACAGCGCGATGGCCCTCAATTTGTGGCCGTGTTACTTGTGACTTTTCTGATCAGACAAAATAGTAAATAGAGCTCGAAAGCAATTTGGGTTGGACTGTAGGGGGGAAGCAGACGGACGCGCACCGTTTCATGGGAAACGCAACGATTGCTCTGCTCAGATTAGGCCGGCAAAAAAAAAAAGAAAAAAAAAATGAGGCGCTCGTGCTGACGCACGCCAACCACATCTCCGATCGGCGTCCTCGGGCTCTTCCTGCGTCGCCGTGCGACGTCTTCTTCCTGGAGCCGGGAGTCTAGCGTTCGTGCCCGTGTGTGTGTGTGTGTGTGTGTGTGTGTGTGTGTGTGTGTGTGTGTGTGTGTGTGTGTGTGTGTGTGTGTGTGTGTGTGTGTGTGTGTGTGTGTGTGTGCGCGTGTGTGGAGGGGGGCAAGGCGAGTCAGTGACCCCCTCAGGTTGGAGCCGCCGAGACGGGGACGCTTTTCCTGGTGTCCGCTTGACATATTTTGCAACTTGCATTTCCTCGACATTTTGCTTCCGCGACGTGCCCTCGACCCCGGGAATGTCACTCCCAATTTTTAAAGATTTTGTTTTTTTTCAATTCTTTATCAACATGACGGCAGACTGGGAGGGGTTGGCTCAGGCAGACCCGATCGAAAATGTTGGGAAAAAGCAAGTAGTCCTTCCGTTTTGTGAAGGCTTGAAACTGGCCGAAAATGTGTGTGAACGCAAAGCTGCTTGCGTGGATCGTCCGGGGCTCTTTTCCGCATAATTCTTGTTGGTCACGACTCAAACTTAAATGAATGCGGAGATTTGGGTATATGCAAAGTAAGAATCGATTCAGATCGTTCCGAATGACTAAAGGAGATTGGGAGGGCCATATGTACCCTGAAGAAATGCGAACGAGTACAGCGGAATCGTCAGAGATGCTAACCGTGCATTCAATGCGTTTGTGTGCAAAGATCACGACAGACACTTTTGGCGTGAAAAAGTTTTGCTCGGGCAAAGAAAAAACGCTGACGTTGTAACGTGGTGAGTCTTTTGAAAAAAGAAAAAAAAAAGACTTGCTTGAGGGGAAACGACATCGCCGATGTACTTTCTCCTATATCACACCGCGCCACTGACTATAGGAAAAGGCGTGTGCAGATTAGCAGCTGCAATCCGATCGGACAAAAGGCTGTCATATATTTCACTCAAAGAAAGCCGTAACTTCATTTTACACTTGTGCGACAGTCAATATCAACGCTCCTCATTTCTGTGCCATCGGTGAAATTCTTTTGACTTTCTATTTTGTTTTATCTTCAAACATTTTCTTTCACCGACTTCATAGAACGTTAGGGTGCGCTCCACGCTGCCCTATTACCGATTGCAAATGTACACCGTTTCTTATTACGGTGTCAAATTGCTGCTGGGACGTCAGTTGTGCTTACGTGAATTAAGAGAAAGTTGAGAAAGTTGAATTGGGGCGTAGCATCTGGAGCTCCTCTCACACCATCAAGCACGTTGCGCACGCACACACACACCCACACACCCGCACACGGCGCTGTGCTCTGGCCTGTGTCAGCGATACAACGTGGCCTGTGCAAACACGATGCCGTGCAAAAAACTAAACAAAACAAACAAAAAGAAAAAAAGAAAAAGAAGATGAGCTCTGCATGATGTCTTCTTTTCGCCGCAGGTCGCACGTCGTCTGCGAGAAGACGCTCAAGTGGAATCGCAAAGGCCTTCTGGTGTTGCCGAGTAAGGGCTTGGGGCCATTTCTCTTGAACGATTCCACTCGAAAGGCTCTTGCGTGGCACGCCTTAATATTATTAGCCAGCTTATCAGTGCATGCGCATGCAGTTACACGTTAATGGCAGTAGTTCCCCATTTACTCTCTGCATGGGCCCACCTGAGAGGCGACCCTTACATGTCAACAACTGAAAAAACAGAACCCATTTTAATATAATACATTCTATTTATTGCATCGTTTTTTTCAGAAGCAACGCGTGCACCGTTGGCACTTCACGTTAAACACTCTTTTTTAAAAAAAAAATAGCGAAATATCGATATGATTGATATAATTGTTAATTATGGATAGACGGACGGACGTCCGTATTATTTTACGGGCTTACTTATTATTTTATTATTTTACGTAAGCGTAAAATAATACATCTTCCCCTCCAGAATACTGCATTAAAAATGCAGTTTAGTAATTGTTCACAACGATTTTCTTTTACTACAAATTCCCACCGTGTGTTTCATTCCCGGGAAGCAAAACACAAGACGTTTTCACACGAACGTCTGGTATGGAGTCAGTTTTGTTTTCAAGTCCCTTGAAAAAAAGGAATGAATTAGACCGGCAAGTTATTTTTTCCTCAGAAAACAAATATTTAGTTTTTCTCAAATATCGCAAGCGCGTTGTTCATTGAATGATGAAGATAACGGATTCATGCATTATGCGCTGTCGTTTTGCCTTCCCGAGTGACAAGGCGTTTGAAGCGCCTAGAAGGAGGGGCAAAATGTTCTATTTGCTTTCCCCAAAACGTCCCAACTTGACCCGGATGCGAATGCAACTATGTTTCATCACAGAGCTAGGCCGACAAAGAGAGAGAGAGAGAGAGAGAGATTTGATGGCGACAAGTGCCGAGTGCTCGTCCCTCCTCTTTGCTCTCCCTTCGCGATTCATTTGTTCCTTTGATAAGATTGGATCGCGCTGCTCGGCCAGACGGCAGCATCCAGCGGCGGCGGCGGCTCACGCGATGCGCAGGCTTGACGTTTCGGGGAAAAATCCTCTTTATTCAAGTTGTACTCAAGCGGTTGTTCGCCCGAGCGCGGGCCAAATTGATGCGCGCGCAAGCCCGGGGAAGCCCGCGCCATGTACCAGCCCGCAATGATGAGCTCCGGCCACGGGCAGCCTTCTTACGAGGCGGGCTTCCAGCTGCACTGCGCCTCTGCGGCCTCTGCGGCCTCGGCGGCCTCGGCGGCCTCGGCGGCCTCTGCGGCCTCGGCGGCCTCGGCGGCCGCGTCGCCGGTCTACGTGCCCAGCACTCGCGTGCAGGTGATCCCGGGCCTGCAGCCCTACCTGCAGGCGTCGCAGCCGCAAGCGCCGGCCTCGGCCCACCCGCACCCGCACCCGGCCTGGGCGCAGCCGGCCTCCGCGGAGGCCCCCGCCTACAACCACTCCCCGGTGACGGCGTCGTCGCGCTTCGGCTTCGGAAGCGTCGGCTCGGCCAGCCCGCCCGTCTCGTCCGGGGCCAAGGAGCAGGCGGCGGCGGCGGCGGCGGCGGCGGCGGCGGCGGCGGCGGCGGCGGCCTCGTACGGCGGCCCGCTGGCCATCCCCGGCGGCTCCTACCACGGCCCCTACCCGGCCTACGTGAGCGCCGGCCCCTGGTCCGCGTCCCCCTTCGAGAGTCCCGTGCTCCACGGCCTGCAGAACGGCGCCGGCGCCCCGAGACACCACAACATCGGTGAGTTTGCTCTCGCCGTTATTGAAATGATTTGATTCCCCCCACCCCTGAAATCCGTTGAATCAGTAGAGATTGAAATTCGGCCTCGCCAAATTCCCCAAAATGTGCTGTAGCGTTGCATTTGAATTACGAAGTCACTTCTTCTCGTTGTATTCCGGGACTTTTTAACATGGCAAAAAAAAAAAAAGTGAAATGGCCTTTTCATAATAATATCAGCATGAACGCTCTGTTTAAAGCTTGCAGTTCTGTGTTCAATTTGAACAGCGCCGTACCCTCGACAAAACCGCAAAGAAGGGACTTCGATTTCAAGATCACGTTGAATTTATAAGCGTAAAATAATACATTTTCCCCTCCAGAATACTGCATTTTTAATGCAGTATTCTGCAGTAAGTTTAGTAATTGTTCACAACGATTTTCTTTTACTACAAATCGACTAGCGACAAAATACGTCTTCTAACAGCTAAATCATCAACTTTTCGGAGTGGGGCGTTTCATCAAACAGTTGAAGTGGAATCGTTGGAGCAACCTAATGTCAACAAAATCTCAGACGCAATAATTTCTTGTCGATTCAAATAAAACCAAGTATTTTGCATAAAGCACGCTTCCTGTGTGAAGAGGCTTCACATCCAACAGCGTCATTGGGTTTAAACGCTGCGTTTTCTTCCTTCATGCGTGCGACTTTATTATCATTTCAAATGCTGCCCGTGCGACTGGCAAAAATGAATAGACATTTTCCTGCCATGATTGGATTTAGCGTTATCAAACTCCCGAAAGTTCCCGATGAATGAGAACGCCGTCGGAATCCATTCAAGTCGTCCGAATGGCCTCTTCAAATCGCATCAACATACACGAGCGTCCGTTCCAACGGCGTCGAGGGCGAAACGCGCATATTCTATTCCAACGACACTTTTCGATGTCGTGGACAGACATTCTTCGATCGTTTCCACTCGCTTTCCACCTTTGTCCCGGTTGGCTGTTTTCAAACGGACGTCCTGATAAGGACGTTGCTACATCACGCCTGAGTGTGCGACGGGTGTATTGTCTGCCGTTCGTGTGTTGGCTACGTTAGCTTCCGCGCTCAAGGTTAGCTTCCCCCGCTCGCCTTTTTGTTTTGCCTCGGCCTTGGATCGTCTCCATCTCACGAAGAATTCGCTTAAAAAAAAAATAAATAAAAAATCAATTGTAAAATTGTAAATTGTAAAATTGTAAAACGTACGTTGTGATTTGTGCACACGGTCTTGGATTATAAGAACCCTGGTTGCAGGTGGTCAGGCCGTGAGCCCCCTTCCCCCCCCATTCAAGTCAGCCAGAGCTAGTCTCTATTTCCAGCGCCGTCTTTATCTGCACGGGATGGCCGATAAGCATTGGGGCCTGCACCTCCTGCCGGCGCACCGGCAGGGCTCGAAGGTTGCGGAGTCGGCCATCTACAAGTTCCCCCCAAAATGTTTGTTTTGTTTGCCAAAAAATGTCATCAACAAAACAAAGATAAAAGTCCTTCGCTCTCACCCCAGAGCTTGAAAAATGCCCACTTGTACATGTGAGCCCCAATTCAAGGGCTTCGCTAACAGACAAAAACACCATCTGAGTTTTCAACGCTTTACATTGTGCGGCAAAAACAACACGCACTCTCGTGGACTGACTAATAATAACAATATTTGCTATTGCAATAATAACAATGAATAACAATATAAAAAAATACAACAGGAGGTTTTGGCCCATGTGCTCCATCTATGTGTGGAACTCTTCTTCGTTTGCGCCCGAATGACTGTGTTATAGCGCACCCCGGAGGCCGGCAGCTGCGGCTTTACGCGTCTACTTACGAAACGAAAAGTTCAGGTTTACGGAACACCTCTGCGGGAAAAATATTGTCTCTGGTTACATAAGAAAATTCACGACGCGAAAAGCGACATTGTTGGCGCGTTGGCGGCGCCTTAGCTAGTGGGCTGAATGGCGTCAAGGTCGAAGCGCTTTGCAGGATGGCGAATTAAACCGACTGCACGTGCTCCAAATAATCCCAAAATACACATCGTTGCTTCGGCGGACTTGCAAACGCTGCCCGGATCACCGGAAAAGTCAAAGGAAACGGTACAAATAAAACGAGCGCCTGACGCGCCGCGTTCCGTGCGTCCCCAGACCTCTTTGACGACTTTTCCGAGGGCCGGGAGTGCGTGAACTGCGGGGCCATGTCCACGCCGCTGTGGAGGCGGGACGGCACGGGCCACTACCTGTGCAACGCCTGCGGCCTCTACCACAAGATGAACGGCATCAACAGACCGCTCATCAAGCCCCAGAGGCGACTGGTGAGACAAAGCTCAGGTTTAGCCCGTGCTAATGCACGCGCTGAAGCTGCTCGACGCGAGCGCGGCACTTGGAAATGGCGGGGCTCATTGCTTGGAAAGCTAAGAATTTTGGACGGCCGAGCCCGCGCGCCCGCCCTCCCTCCCTCCCGCTCTCCCTCCCTCCCTCCCGCTCTCCCTCCCTCCCTCCCTCCCGCGGGGAGCCAAACAAAAACAAACTGACTACTCCAGCGCTTTTCTCGCAAGCACCAACGGAGCAGCGAGACTGACGGGCGGGCGGGCGGGCGCTGTCTTGTGTCCAGTCGGCCTCTCGGAGGGTGGGCCTGTCGTGCACCAACTGTCACACCAGCACCACCACCCTGTGGCGCCGCAACGCCGAGGGCGAGCCCGTGTGCAACGCCTGCGGCCTCTACATGAAACTGCACGGGGTGAGCGCAGAAACGCCCTAACCCTAACCCCACACGGGGGACAAGTGACAGCTCCCCCCGCCCCGCCCCCAGGTCCCACGGCCGCTCGCCATGAAAAAAGACGGGATCCAGACCCGCAAGCGCAAACCCAAGAACCTCAGCAAGAGCCAAACGGGTGAGCGCTTGTTATTTCTATTCCTCGCGATGGGTTCTCAAAGCGGGGCGGACCGCACGGGGTCCGGGATGTCGTTCGGCTGTTCCGGAACTGATTGAGTTAAAGGGCTTTGTGCCTGGTTTGGCTTAGTCTTTGTTTTTTGGCGCCGCCGGCGGGAGAGGGGCGGCCAACCTTTTTCGGCTGCTTCTTTGGTACTGAACAAGACGGAGGGCTACCGCTTGATGTCAAGGCACCCACCATGTTCATGATTTTTCACTGTAATTGGGCTGCAGCTGTAGTAAATATGTAAATCCGGCGGAACCTACGCGGCGACTCGTGCGATCTTCGGGGGCTACCACCTTGGTGACCCCCGGCCTAGGCAGAAGGAAGGAGAGAACGTTGGGTTACTCCTCCCAAAAAGATTTATACATATGTGCGTTCGTTTCATTTACGTTCAATTGCGAAAGTGTCGGTGACCCTTGATTCAACCCTTTTCAAATATTGATAAATATGTAATCCTTTTGAAATTTGACGACGCATTTTAACGGGCCGGGGAAGCCGGCAAAAATATGTATTCAACCAAATGAAATCCCGGCGTCCTACGGTATTCCCGCTACGCGTCAGAGATTTTGTGCGGCGCGCCGCAGGGCCCGTGAGCAACGAGGGCGCTCCCGCCCCCCGGGGCCCCGCCTCCTCCTCTTCGTCCTCCTCGGGCGCCCCCTCCGTGTCCGAGGAGGCCCGGCGGATCAAGACGGAACCGGAAGCGCTGAGTTTGTACGCCCGCGACGGCGCGCACAGCCAGGTAGCCCGCCAATTCCTTCCGGGATTCGGTCCGCGTTTGGTCCCGGGCCGACATGTTTCTCCACCTTTGGCACCAGGCGTGCGCCCTGCCCACCTACGTGACGGCTCCAGGCGGGGCCCTCGCTCTCAAGGCGTCCCCCGGGGGCCGCGGCGCCGGCGCTTCGGCCTCCGAAGCCGAGCCCTGGAACGGCCTCGTCCCGGCTTAGAAAGGATTCTTGCGTGCGTTGGGGGGGCGCCGTCACAAGGTCCTTCCAAGTGACGAACGTTTTGATCGCAAGGGCGGCTTTTGACCCTCCGCGGGGTCGCGTGACAGGATAAACGGGTCGGAGTTCAATTTCCAGGTCAGTATTGACTCGGCTCAGCCCGAGTCGCACTCCCGACGGCGTCTTCGCCTCTCAGGCTTGGAATTTCCACACACAAAATATCGAGATCATAAAGTACTTTCAAGTGGCGAGGACATCACCTTTTTTTTTTTTTGAAGTGACTTTTGAACTTTGGTTTCCCGATCTTGACCAAAAAGATTCACGTACTTCAATTTTTGGCCTCTATTTTCACAAGTGCGCCCGGGTAGGCGAAAGCCGCCTGGCAATTTGGCGTCGCGGCAAGCGGAAACGGCGGCGCAGACGCGAGCGTCGCGGCAGTCGGTCCTCCGCTGATGCAAGTGGGCCGCGTTCACGCCGGCGCTTTGCCCCATTGTCTAGCCGTACTTTCATCCTCAGGGATGGCGTTCTTCCTAAGTATTTATTTTGAAAGGCACAGCCAGTCGGTTTTCGTGCAGTCCAGTAAGCTGTATAACGACTGTACACTTTGTTTGTTTTCTGACGAGCGCGTAAACGCGCGACGCTACTGTATATCGCTGTATGTCATGAACCCCAAAGCAGCATCTTGAATCGACAAAGGCTCGGCCGTTTGGGCTATACCTCGCAAAACCCCGAAGCCGCATTGGGATGCGCTCAGGCCACGCTGCCCATCGGACTCGGTGACGGCGCGCGCGGCGCGAACGATTCAAGATGGCGTCCGCGTGGAATAAAGCGAAGGCGGCCGGCGGTTTCCGTCAAGGTGTTTGTCTGCAGCGTTCTTCGCCGCTTCAAAAGAACAGCCAAACCAAAAATATACAGCCCTCCTTCATTCCTCGCTGCTAGCAAGCGGAAAGGTCAATGGGACGTAGTGGCAAGTACGTAATGTCCGGCGCCAGTCAGCCAGGGTGTCCCGACTACGCAAACCGGACACGAGTCCGTTTACGCGCTCGAAATGAATACCATCGCTCCCTTGGACTTGTAAAGGAAACCCGGACGGCTGGAAATGGCCAAGAAAAGCCAAACAACAAACTCCTCCGCATAGCGACGACACACCGGCGCCATCTCAAGGCAACCCAACCAACCGCATTCGTCTTCTCAACCGCTTCGATGAACGGGATCGATGCGAAGGAGCGGCCAGGAGCATTTGCGGCCTGTATGTTATCGTGCCTTGTAACGCGCGTTACCGTCACTCGCGCCGAGTAAAATGGCGCGCGATGCCTTCCGCGAGCGCCTTCCAGCAAAAAGTCGCGCATTGCAGTAATGACAAAACTTTTGGAACGTAAACTGCTCGCCGCCTTTTTGCAGTACTGTAATGTATTGGTCATTTTTGCATGCGCCCATGGGAGCTTTTGCGGCATTACGGTAAATGCGACAATTAACGCGCTTCCCTCTCGCTGACATGGCGACCCGCCCTCCAAGTCATTTTTTTTTAGAACATACTGTTGGTCGTTAGGGACGCAATTCTTTGCAAGTTTTCCCCATTTATAATCATTTGACGCATGCATTTCGAATGATGAACGGTCTCAATTTTACACGGTGTCACTTTAATGAAAAGCTGTTGTGCCGCACTTGAAACTAGAATCTGTAATTGCTCCTTTGATTGTTTCTTGTGTGTTTAATAGGATTTTCAAAAAGGGACCTTGCCTCCTTTCATTTTTCTGTCTGGGGATCCCAAATGACACGCCTGCACCCCTATCCGTTGTGTATCCGGGTGATTCTTGTTTTGATATTTGCAAAATCAAGTTCAAATGTAAAAGATAAGTGGGGCTTCCTCTCACAGACGGACCTATCACAGCCTACTGGATTAAAAAAAAAAAAAAAGAAGTCCTATCCTGTACAAAGCCAGGAGCCGCGACTCTCGCCGGGCCGGATTACACCCGGGACGGTAAATAGAGATCGAGCCAATGAAAATCCGATTGAGGGTGACGCGCGGTTAGGCGGGACGTCACACCAGTCGCTGCGCTCGCCCATTGGCCACTGCGCCCTGAGCCCACGCGACGCCGGCCAATCGGAGGCGCGAGTCGATCCGGCCCTCTCTTGCCACCCACTTTCGCGCATCCCTGTCCTCTTCTTCTGGCGCATGGGGAACGGCCGCGTCCGTTCGACTTGAAACTTTCCCAGGCGACATGGACGTCCTCAAGTCTCTGGGCCACCCGGAGGAGATCTACAACCTCTTGAAATTTAAAATGGGAGGCTGGCGGGCCGTCATGCCCAAATTGGATTACGTGAGTACGCGCGGAGCAAGCTGTCATCCGACGGCACAACCGCAAGGGCGCTTTCGTATGCTTTCGGCAGCAAATTGTCGCATAGTCGGATATGGAAGAGCTTTCTCGGCCGATCCCGGCATTCGGCGAGACGAACGACAAACGAACGATAGATAACCAACGTTAGGAAGGAGCCACAGGTTTTCGCTTTACACTTGTCCGCCGCCGGATGTCGACAGAGCGCCGTTTTGTAAAAGCTTACGCTCAATCATAAAACAATGAGAAATGAAGTTCGCTCGTCTTTATTACAACGAATACGAAGGCGTGCGTTTTTATGGAACGAGCGCATAACATTCGGGTGTCTTTCCGAAGATACCGCGTTTTATTTTGGTGGCGCTTGGTGCTCGTAGGCGTCACGGCGACACGAGCTTCTTTCCGTGTCCGGCGATGTCGTTGAAAAATGTGCAAAAACGTGCACGCTGACCGAGCTAGCGGCAAGGTTGCGGAGGAAGGCGCGTCCGAGGTTGCAAGTCGGGGTCGGGGTCGCGGGGCACCGCACTCGCTTCTTTCCGCGTTTAGCGACCCATCCAACATGGCGGCGACAAGCGTTTCCGGAGCAAAGACGGCGTCTGTTTGCGTACGCCTACAAAGCCGGAGCCGAGGTTGGGGTCGAGGAGGAAGGCGGGCGGGGCTCCTCGCACTCGAGCGCGTTTGGCCGACGCGAGCGGCGCGCGCCCCCTTCCAAGGTTGCCCGGCTCCCGCCGCCTGTTCTCGCTCGCGAGCGGCGCGCGCCCCCTTCCAAGGTTGCCCGGCTCCCGCCGCCTGTTTTCGCTCGCTGGCTCGCTCGGGCGGCATGGCCGCCGCGGGAGCGTGCTGCGGCAAGTGCGCCGTGTCGCTGGCCGTGCTGAAGCGCTCCCTGCGGGTGGCGCCGCGGGGCCCGACGCCCGCCTGCCCCCGCTCGCTGCTGTCGGGCCGGAGGCCGGCCCTCCTGCTGGAGGCCGCCCCGAGGGCGGCGGGCTTCGGTCGTCACGCGGCCTTGTGTTGTCCGTCGTGCCAGGAGTCCATGAGCCAGAGCCTGAGGACGTGCTACGTGTACCTGAACCAGACGAGCAGGAGCTTCGCGGCCGTCATCCAGGCCCTGGACGGCGAGCTAAGGTGAGCCGAGTCGTAAACAAACGAGCGTAGCCCGCCTTGCCCCCCCCGCCCCCGCCCCGCGGCGGAATCCAATCCCCGGGTCTGCCTGCGGGATTCCTCGGGAGGCGCGGGGAGGCGGGGCGAGGCTTGCGGGCCCGCCCACCGGAACTGCTCCAGACGACGTCCGTTTTGGGTGTCCGTCGTTTTCAGCGGCCCCAAAAATGGGTAGCCGGTTCGGAGCGGTCAAAAGATGTCCCCCGCCTCCTCCTTAAATATTCGGGGAGGGTGCAGTAGAGCACGTCCCCGGGAGAGGGCGCGCTCTTTGACGGATGAAGTCAGTGCTGTATTTGGGTCCAGGCTGTCAATATTTTGCTCATGATGTGCGGTAAAGTGTTCGAAGCTTAATTATCGGACAAGATAGAAGGCGCTCCGGCGCAGGCTTGCCGCTCGGTCCGGCTCTGAGCGCGTGTCTTTTCTCAGGCACGCCGTGTGCATCTTCTACCTGGTCCTGCGAGCGCTGGACACGGTGGAGGACGACATGAGCATCCCCCTGCACGTGAAGGTTCCCATGCTGAACGATTTCCACACCTACCTGTACCGGGACGGCTGGAGCTTCAGTGAGAGCCAAGAGAAAGACCGGCGAGTTCTGGAGGACTTCCCCACGGTTAGTCGGACTTTACGGCCGTCGCACCGCCTCGTCCGGGTTCTCACAAGCGCGTGTTTATGCTCATTCCGGTCAAACCAACTCGCGCTCTGTATAATTTGTAGCGTGCCCCACGGCGGGCATTGGCGGCGGCGCGGCGATAAAAATCCAGCCGTAGTAATCGTACCGATCGTTTGAATGTTTCCGCCGGCGGCGATGCGGGCTCACGCCTACCGGCGGCGACCGTCAGATATCTTCGGAATTCCGAAAGCTGGCCCGAGAATACCGGGAGGTCATCTCGGACATCTGCCGGCGGATGGGAGCGGGGATGGCCCGATTCCTGGAGAAGAAGGTGGGCTCCATGAAGGAGTGGGACGAGGTGAGCCCCGCCGTTTTCCGAGCGGACTCCCGGGACCCGAAGTGGGCTTGGCGCGCGAGACCGGCTTCGCGTCCGCAGTATTGCCACTACGTGGCGGGGCTGGTGGGCATCGGCCTGTCCCGCCTCTTCTCGGCGTCCCGGCTGGAGGATCCGGAGGTGGGCCGGGACGCGCGGCTGGCCAACTCCATGGGCCTCTTCCTCCAGAAGACCAACATCATCCGAGACTACCTGGAGGACACCGAGGAGGGACGGGCCTTCTGGCCGCAGGAGGTGGCCGCCGGCCCCTTTCGACTTTCGCCTCGCTCCCCCCGCCGCGAGCCAAGCACGCTGAGGTCCCGCGCGCGTCTCGCCAGGCGTGGAGCCAGTTCGCCGGCCGTCTGGAGGACCTGGCGCGGCCCGACAAGCTGGAGTCGGCCCTGTGCTGCCTCAACCTGCTGGTCACCGAGGCGCTGCGCCACGTGCCGGACGTCCTGGCCTACCTGGCCCGCCTGCGCAACCGGAGCGTCTTCAATTTCTGCGCCATCCCTCAGGTAAGGGGCCCCGCCTCCTTCCGCCCTCCCCGCGTCGGCGAGGCCTCCGAACCAGCGGGAAAAAACCCGCCGTTCCTCGGCGGAGCAGGTGATGGCCATAGCCACGCTGTCGTCGTGCTACAACAACCCCCTGGTGTTCCGGGGCGTGGTGAAAATCCGAAAGGGCCAGGCCGTCACGCTCATGATGGAGGCCACCGACGTGCCGGCCGTGCACGGCATCGTCAGCCGCTACTGCCGAGAGGTGCCCGGCTCTCTTCCCTTTCTTTTTTGGGGGGGGGCGGCCCGTATCGGTCCGCCGGGCTAGCGGTGACGGTCCCCCCGCCGTTTCGCCCCGGCAGATCGCGCGCAAGGTGTCGCCGGCCGACCCGTCGGGGGACGAGACGCTGCGCGTCCTGGCGCTGATCCGGGAGAAAGCCCGCCCGTCCGGGCCGCCCGTCGGGAGCCGGCGCCTGTCGCCCGTCTACCTGTCGGCCGCCGTGCTGCTGGCGGCCGTCGGCTGGCAGTACCTGAGCGCCGCCTCCGCGCGGGCGCGCGGCGCCGCGCAGGGACAGTAGCGAGTAGCGTGGAGCGTTCCTTCCCGGGCCGAGGACCGCCCGCGGGGCGCCGTCCGGCCGGATCCCGCGACGTTCCAAGTCAAACGCGGAGAGCCTCCGCCGCCCGGACTTTTTTTCCCCGTTTGCTCCCTCGGCCGGCGGATGAACGCTCGAGCCGCGGCGCCGGCCCGCTCGGGAATCTCCGGCATCTCCGAGTCGGGTTCCCTCAGCGAAGCCGGCCCGAAAACCGGACGGCTACAAAAACACGAAGGCCGCCTGCCGGCCTGACCGACAGACGCGGATGTACGCGGAAGGAAATGTCAAAGGTCGCGGGACCACGGCCAAACTAAATCCCCGTCCCTGAAGTTGGAGAGGACGCGCAGCATTTTGTCCTTGTTTTGCCTCATGCGGACATGAAGAATTCAGCCTCCGACACGTCTGCTGCCGCAGCCGTTTTGGAGCGATGGAGGCCGTTTTGATAGTCGCGGTCCAATGGCGACATCTGCTTAGCGGAGCTCCCGCTTTGGCAGCCGTTACGCTAAAAGGAAATATATTTGGTCCGTTCCAAACCTTTGTAGGAATGTCGTGTCCGGGCCTTGTTGTTGTTGTTTTTTTTTTTTTTGTACTTGAAAGGAATGCAAAATAGTTTGATGCCAGTGCGTGTTGCGCGACGCGCGGCCGCTCGCCGCTCGCCAAAGCTCATTGCCGCTCCTCCGTCGGACCGCCCGGAGGCAAATAAAGGTCGGCGCCTCCGCTCATTTTTGCGCATTTTTGAACACGTCGGTCGGCGTTCTACTAGCGGCGGTACATTTGGCACATTCGGAGCCACCTGGAATTTGGACGTCCGGGTGAAATTTCAGCTCCCCGGTGTGGTATTCAGTGCTGTCCCTTTGATGTTGAAATTCCAAGAAGCGGACACGAGTTGACGTTGATGCTGATATCCGCGTTTGTGTTTTTTTTTCACGGCAAAGCGCAGGACTCACAAATGCACCATTGAGTTGGAGGAAGTGGCAGAGAGCTCGCTCAGCTGCCATAATGACTCCAAAGAATCTGGAATCCAGATCGTTCTCCAAGGCGTAATCATCAGCATGTTTACAATTGGATGTTTTTAACTTTGCAATTCGACCGTTGGCCGCTAGATAGCGACATCCTTTGACGTTTGGTACCGAACGCGCATGAGTTTATTGCGGTTTTGCTTTTTTTCTCCTCACTTTCTTTTGCTCACCATTATTGACATATTTTCAAAATTATAAGGGAATATTTTTGTCTTGTCCTCTGTCAATCGCAATTTCATTGATTCAAGAGTCTTTATCGTCCTTTGAGGCTGCGAAAAACTACACGTAACTTTCAAAGGGCTCGTAACATAACAGGGAGGCTAAGACGGCCTTCGCAAGAGTCATTCGTCGGCAAGAATAAAAATAGCTTCAATCATTCAAGTCGTTCCACAAATTCCTCGTTAGGTGCACGATAAGGGAAATTCCCAAAGCACACCTGTACTTTACAGTACGCCGTGTGCGGCCGCGGCGGGCCCCCTTATCACTCCTCCGTGCGAGAAAAAGGAAAAAAAAAATGGCTGCGTTTCCCCGAGAGGCCTTTAATCTGCGTTTGAGGGTCAGCCGCGTCGCTGATTAACCACGGCGACCCATCAATAATTAACCCCCAAGCCACCGTAAAACGGCCCACGCCCTCGCCGCGCTAAGCCTTTCGCCCCGTTTAGCTGCACTTCACCGCCTGCAGGAAACAAGCAAAAAAGTACCTGCAATAGAAATCGGCTTTCAAAAACTACTTTTTTACAGTGGTGGTACAGGTTAGTTTCAATCTGAAAAAAAAGTGCATCCATCAAAAAAGCCTGGAAACAAACCATCAACAAACCACCAAGTTGTCTAAGTACCTCAGCTGGAATGTGCCTTTTCACATTTGCCACAAGGGCCGGTCGAAACGCGGGCATTTCGCCGACCTGCGCAAAACGGGCGCGAGACGATCCGACGTTTCGGACCGGCTTCCCGCTCGCGCGCTCACCTTCATCCTGCGCTGCCCCCCCCCCCCCCCCCCCCGCCCGGAGGGAGGGGAGGAGCCCGTCCCCGCCGGGCGGGGGCCAGATCGACGGCGCCGGCAGAAGGGAAAAGGACGGCGGCGCCAGAAGAAGGCCGGAGCGGGCCGGGCCCAGTACTTGCGGGGATCCAGGCCGAGCCGCGTCAGGCGCCGGAGCGCGCTCCCGTCCGCAGGTGAGCGGCGCCGCGTCCGGCTCCCGAAAGAAACCTTTGAATATCGCCGCCTTCCAAGCCGACCTTCCTTCAAGTGAGACGGAATACCCTCCTTTCGGAGGGAAGGCGCCTTGCGGCGTCTTGCCGGATTCCCATTCGCGCTCGCCGACTGCCGGGCCGTCAAAGCGGAGAGCGCGAGGAAGGAGCTTGGGTTTGGACGGCGTTCCTAGATTTCTCGATACCTTTTTCTCACGCTTTTGTCAAAAAGCGTCTTTGGCGCCACGTATGTCTTGCGCGGTTTTCCATCCTGCGGCCGCTTTTGTAACGGCCTGTCAAAATAGCGGCGTTTCCTCCGCTTCAGAAATCCTCCCCGCCGCGCGTGCGGTTACCGCAAAGAAAATAGGTCCGAAATGGACACTACGCTTCTATTCCCAATTTCTTTCATCGCAGTGGGGCAAATTCAGTCAACTTCCGAGCGCAAAACCGAAAAAAATCCCATCCTTGAAATCCTTTCCAAAGCTCCCGCGTGCTTCCGACCCGAGTTGAGCGCACGTTGGGCCGTGCGTGCGTGTGCGTGTGCGCGCGCGCGGCTGCAATAAAAGGCACGGGGTCGGTTTGACTTGCGGGCGCGCCAAACGGGGAGGGCAAGCGGAGAAGTGGCGCCTTTCCCGGCCACGGCGAGCCCGGCAGGAGACGGAAGCCGCGAGACGGCCGAGTCCGTCTGGCGAGACGGCCGAGTCCGTCTGGCGATCCGGCCGAGTCCGTCTGGCGATCCGGCCGAGTCCGTTTGGCGATCCGACGCCTCGCGACCGCGGATAGCGCTCGCCGATGTCAGCGTGTCATGTAGCGCCGCCTCGTAGACCTCGTCGGCCTTTCCGTTTGCGGCGGCTGCTTCCCGTTGCTCTATGTTAGCGCGGGCAAAAGTTTTTGCATAGCTTCTCCTTGACGTTTTGCATTGACGTGAATGGCCTTTGTAATTCGGTCCTCGCCGAATTGATTTGAATCCAGCTCAAGGTCATTGGTGTGTTTTCGAGGCCGGAGCAAGCCGAGAGTTTGGCGGGCGCATATTCTTTATCCTCTGACAACGGACGGCCTTTATGCGCATTTTTCCACGTTACTGCCCTCTGCTGGCCATGGCGCGCACATACCGCTGAGGAGAAAGCATTGACGTCGCATTTATAGTCTTAAGGTTTTTTGGGGGCGCCTTTCAGGTTTTGTGCCCAGGAGAAAACGGGCGGCGGCAGCAGCTCATTAATCCGGGGGGGATTGGGGCGTGGGGGGGGGGGGGGGGGGGGGGCACAGGCAGGAAGCCGCGCCCCCTGCCGCCGGGCCACGGCGAGCACGCGTTACGGAGAGGCCCGGCGGGAGCGGGCCCGGCGACCCACGGTGCGCTTGCGCTCCCGCTTGCAGCCATGGACAAACAAGTGGAGGAACTGAGGCGGCAGCTGGACGAGCAAAATGTCATCAACCAGGAGCTGCGCACCATCAATCAACAATTGGGTGAGCCGGCTTCTTCATTTGTCGGCTCGTGATATTTTATTTCTTGGACTTTTTTGAAGTCTGGATGGATTCGCCTCCACTTCCAAAACGCCAAGCGTATTTTTTGTGGCGCTTCCAGAACAACGTCTGCAGGAGAAAGAGAAGCTGGTGCGGGAGCTGCGGGCTCAGCACCGGGACCCGGGTAAGCCGTCCGGGGACGGCCCGAGCCGGGCGGAGCCGGGCCTCACCCCGACCGTTTCAGAGCCGGAGCCCCCCGCCGCCCACGAGAGCCGGGCGGAATTCCGAACCAGCCGGGCGGCCGTCATCGCGCCGGAACCCATCCCCGAGACGCTGGACGTCCGCAAGTCCGGGGTGGAGAAAACGCGCAGGTATATCCTGGGGGAAGGGAGCCTACTTTACCATCCGCTCGATGGCGGGGAGGGAACGGCGTCGGGATTTCCCCGGGTAGCGTTACCGCGCACGCGGCAGGAAAACTCCTGACGGCGGGACCGCTGCCGTATGTACGTTTGCGTACGCAGCGAGACCGACCTGATCGTGGAAGCCATCCAGAAGAACGACTTCCTGAGCCGGCTGGACGACGAGCAGATCGCCATGATGGTGGACCTCCTGGAGGCGTCCGCCGTGGCCCCCGGCGCCGAGGTCATCCGGGAAGGCACGGAAGGCGACAGCATGTACATCGTGGCGGGTGCGAGCGCCGGCGAGCGCGCCCCCTACCGCGGGGCCGCGTGGCGCGGCGCCGCGTCACGCCGCCCATTTTCTCGGCGCCCTTAGCCGGCGAGCTGACGGTCACCCAAGCGGGCCGCGACCTCCGAACCCTGACCGGCGGCGACGTCTTCGGAGAGCTGGCCATCTTGTACAACTGCAAGCGGACGGCCACCGTCAAAGGTCGGCTCGGCTCGGCTCGGCTCGGTGAAAAAAAACCTGCTCCGCGGGGCTCGGATTTCCTTTCGCCGCTTTCCCGTATAAGAACTTCCCGCCGAGGCGCCAACAAAACAAAATCATACGTAATATGCGGCCGCGTCGATGTTTCTTTTTCTATGGTTGGTAAGGTATAGTCCCGTTACGGTACGGTAATTGCTGGCGCCCGCCCAACGGGAGGCCGACGCGTTTGGCCGCCATCTTTGCGCGGCGGGCTCCGTCAGAGACGCGCCCGTTGTCTCGGTTGACCCCCGGGAGGCGGCTAGTTATCCATCCGGGTGAATTCCTCAGTCCCGGCGCCTTCGGCGTCCATCCAAAAGTCGAGCCCCAGAACCAAAAGGAGCTTCCTGTTTGTGTTTCTGTCTTGCGCGCGCAGCGAGGACGGAGGTGCGTCTCTGGCGCATGGAGAGGCAGACCTACCGGACAATCATCACCAACAAGTCCAAGAAGAAACGAGAGCAGCTCCTGGGCTTCCTCAAGACGTGCGAGCGGCGGGCCGGCGCGCGCCGCCGCCCCCCTCCGTTTCCCACCTTGCGCTTTTGTCTCCAAAGGTCTCGGACTCTGAAGGACCTCAATGACGTCCAGTTGTCCAAAATCATCGACTCCATGGAGGAGGTGGGACCCCCTTTCCAGCGGCGCCATCCTTCCAAGCTCATAGCTCATAGCTTTTAGACCCGGGGCGCCACAAGACCCATAAAAAGCGGGCCGGACCCATAAAACCAGGCTCCAGATTGATAGAACTGGAAAACAACAACTTTGAACCTATTCAATCGTGTCCAAAACAGCACCGGCGCAACACCGCTGTTCGTCGTAAGATCGCAAGCAAAAATTCAGCTCCTCTTTACGCCGGACATTCGGAAATCTTCTCGCGGGGTTCTGAGAATGAGGTTTCGGGACGTTTGGAATGTTGACCCGACCCCACGTCGGCTCGGCCCGTCTTTGTTTCGGTCAGGTGAAGTACCAGGACAAAGACGTGATCGTCCGAGAGGGAGCCGAAGCCGACACCTTCTACATTATCCTGAAAGGAGAGGTAGCGGCGGCGGCGGCTGACTCGGCGCCGCCTGGCCACGCAACGTGCCGACTTTGCGCGCGTGTGGTCGCGCCGTCAGGTGCTGGTGACCAAAAGCGTGAACGGGCTTCAGAAGCAGATTCGCCGGATGGGGAAGGGCGAGCATTTCGGGGAGCAGGCCCTCATACGGTAACCGCGGCGACGTCGCTCACGCCTCAGCACGTTTTTGTCACCGGCGTCCCTCCCTCCCGATGTCCTCGGAGGACTTGGGGCGCCGGAAAAATCCGGCCCGGCTCCTTCGAACGTTGGCCGTACGTCGAATGTCTGATGTGAAACGCTACTATCCGCGAGCGGCCGCAAGCTTTTAAGGTCGCCGCGGGAACCGGGACGGCCGGCCGCCGGCTCCCGCGAGACACCTGGCCTTTCCCGTCTAACGCCTGCAACCTTTTGGGCGGAGCGCAGCGAAGCGCTGCGAACGGCCACCTGCACGGCGGACGGCCCCGTCACCTGCTTCTCCATCGACAAAGAGTAAGTGGGCCCGCGAGGCGCGCGTCCCGCCGAGCTGCTCGCCGTCCTTCTCGCCCTTTGCCGACAAACGGTCGGACGACTCGGAGACGCTCTTTAACACCCGGAGGATTCCAAACTTACTGAAAAGAAGGAGTGCGCCGCGCGAAGCCGTTACCGTCGTCCGGTGCTCATACGTATCGAATGCGCGTCGGTCGGGTCGGCGTTTCCGACCAGCTACGCGACGACCATAAAGCCGTCGTATTTTACCAGGCTTTTGTCAAAGTGCAGCGGGACTCTTCGTGTTCCTTCCGCCCGGCGCCAGGCGGTGGAAGCGTAGAGCGGAGGCGTTCTCGCGCTCTCTCCCTCTCGCTCCCCCTCCGTAGTTTCCACTCCGAAAGCCATCGAGTGAGATAGAAAGGTAGCGACGCGGAAAGAATGACGGCGGCCGTCCGGTCCGCGCAGGGTGTTCGAGGAGACCATCCCCGTGGAGCACTTGGAGCTGTTTGACGAGTAAGCGGCGCTCGCGGCTCCTCCGCGGGCCGCCCCGCCGATAACCGGGACGGCCTTCTTCTTCTTCTTCTCGGCCAGCTCCAAGATGCTGCAGGAGGCGGGGGCTCCGCCAAAGTCCAGGTGAGCGGCGGCCATGGCGCGGCCATGGCGCGGCGGGTGGGCGCAGCGCTGACGCGCCTGTTTGGGCTCTGCGCCCGGCAGCCCCAAGTCCACGCTGAAGCTGAAGGAGCTGGTGCCGGTCCTGTACCAGGAGGGCCGCTACCAAGGGGAGCCCGTCACCCTGGGGGTGGGAGGCTTCGGCCGAGTGGAGCTGGTGAGCGCTCGGCGGCCGGGCCGGGCCGGGCCGGGCCGGGCGGGCCTCCTGACGCCCCGCCTCTGTTTGCGCGCCAAGATGAGCACGGCCGAGCGCGCCAAGTACTACGCCGTCAAGCGCGTCAGCAAGAAGCGCATTGTGGACAAGAGGCAGGAGGAGCACATGCTCTTCGAGAAGAAGATCCTCAAGGCCGTCCAGTGCGACTTTATCGTCAGGTGAAGGCCGGCCGGCGCCCCGGCGCCTCCCTCTCGCCCGTCTGCGCGGGTGCGGGCGACCCGTCCTTTGCCTCTGAAAAGCGACAACGAATTCGGCGGCAAAGTAGCGAGCGGCGCTCGAGAGAATCGGGCGCCCGGTCGCGGGCCGCCGGGCTTCGACGAGCCGCCTGCCCGTGACGAGTCTTTTCCTTTCTTTTCTTTTGTCCCCCCGCCCGCCCGCCGGCCCGCCAGACTTCACGCCGCCTTCAAGGACACTCGTTACATCTACATGGCGATGGAGTTCTGCAGCGGCGGCGAAATCTGGAGCAAGCTCAAAGAAGTGTGAGTGGGGCGCGAGGGCCCCGACGGCCAACGGAGCGGCGCCCGACGCAGCGTCCGCGTTTGTGCTCAGGGGCCGCTTCGACGAGCAGATGGCCACCTTCTGCGCCGCCTGCGTGGTGGAGGCCTACGCCTACCTGCACAAGAAGAGCATCATGTACCGAGACCTCAAGCCCGAGAACCTGATGCTGGACGCGCGCGGCTACGTCAAACTGGTCCCTGGGCTCCCGCGCCGCCCGGCCCGGCCTTCCGGCCGCGGCCCGCCGCCTGACCTCCTTCCCCCCGCGCAGGTGGACTTCGGTTTCGCCCGGGAGTTGGTGCGCGGCCAGAAGAGCTACTCCTTCGTGGGCACGCCCGAGTACATGGCCCCCGAGATCATCAAGAACCAGGGCCACGACTTTGCCGTGGACTTCTGGTCGCTGGGCGTCCTGGTCTTCGAGCTCCTGGCGGGGAGGTGCGAGCGCCGAGCCGGAAAATTCGGAAGAAAAACATACATTCCATACGCGACGTTGGCTTTGGTTGGTTTTGGGGCCTTTGAATACGTGTGCGAAATAGGCACGGGGGCTCCCCGCTTATTGGCGCTTGTTTTGCATTTTTTCCTCGTACGGATTGGAACTTTTAAGTCTAAATCTGCAACCGATTGGTTCCACTCCAAAATGGATAGTTCCAAATAGAAAAGAGATGTTATTTAGACGGAGCGCTTTTGCGCGGCTGGCAAATTGTTGCGGGAAGTTTGCCGACGAAACCAGCGCGCGATCGATTCCATGTTGGTTTTTTTGGACTTTGCCGCAGCCCTCCCTTCTCCAGCTCGGAGCCGCAGAAGATTTACGCCAAGATCCTGGACGGGGCGCTCAAGTACCCGCCGTACTTGAGCGAGGCGGCCAAGTCCATCATCAGCAAGCTCTGCAGGTAGGAGGCGCGAACGCCGGCGAGCCGGCGAGCGCCCGCCCCGCTTCCCGCCCGTTTCCCGCCCCCTTCCCGCCGAGCTCCCGCGGGTTTCGCCGCAGACCCCGGCCCGGCCAGCGGTTGGGGAACACCAAGAACGGCATCAAAGACGTGCGGCATCACAGGTGGGCGCCCCCCCCCCCCCCCCCCCCGTTTTGCACTGGAAAGCAGCTGAGGCTTTTGCCGGCAGGTGGTTCGGCAACATCAACTGGCACAAGCTGCGCGTGGCCCAGCTGGACGCGCCCACCGCGCGCCTCATCCGCAAGGCCGGTTGCGCTCGGCCGCCGCCGGTTCCCCCGCTCGCCGCGCTCCCCGTCCTGAAGCTCCTCTCTCTTTTCTTTTTTTGGTTTTGCTCCCTCTCCGGTCTTCCCGCTCAGGGCCCGTGCTACGTCAATTTCGAGCGCTTCCCTCAGGACCAGACCGAGGCGGACGAAGAGTTCTCGGGGTGGGACCGGGACTTCTAAGGCCGCCTGATGTCGCCCCGGCGCGCTCGCGGCCGCTCAGGAAAACAAGCAAAGAAAAACAAGGGCTCGGCCTTAAAACTGCACCGACCCGTGACGTTTTTCTCCTGTCGCAGATGTTAGAAGTAAAATGCTGGCTTGAGATACAAGCGGGCGCGGTTGGTTCCATGTTGTGTAATGAGCAAGCGTGTCCACGTTTCTTAAAGTTTCTCGTTTCTCAAACTTGCTACTTGCTAGCAAGCCGTATCCGCACAGCAGCGCAATCAAAACACCCGCGGGCGTTTATATCGTCGTACCGCCTCCACGTACAAGACGCGCTTGGAATGCATTCATCCTTAATAAAAGGCTGCCCAAACCAAACGTGTTTCTGTAAGAGCTTTGAATTCAACAAGTTGAACTAGCTTGACCCGAGCATTGCGCTTGAATGCTTGCTTTTGCGCTTGAATGCTTGCTTTTTTTTTAAGCTACGTCTTGCGTGATTGCGTGCGATTCCCTGACGGAGGACGAGAGTCGATCTGAACAATTTAGAGCGTGCGGTTCGGAAAAGGGGTTTCTCTGGTGACGTCACCATCGAGCTCCAGCTGTGTATCAAGCTTTCTTGCTGCGGTTACGAAGTGCGATTGCGCACTCTCGCCACCGGGTGGTGCACTTACGATCTCGTTCGAACACCGAGAGGGGAACTAGGCAACTTTTCCACTAGGAGAACATATACGGTTTTTGCAATAAACAATTGGCCTAAATTCAGGTCGCAGTTTCAAACTCGCTCTTCAAAGTTGGCTGTTAAATGCGCGTTTAACAGCTCAAAGTTTCAATTAGGAGTCGGGCTAGTGTTTCCGAATGAGTAATACCCACAATGCATTGCGATAGCCGGGTCACAGTGCAAGCGCGACAAAACGGGAAAGCAAGCGCGCAGCGCAACGGGACCGACGCGCGCCGACGCGGGAAGATGGAGCACAAAACCGGGACCGCTTTGCCGCCAAAAAGCGCTTTTAACACCGGGACCGTAGTGGGTGGCCTCGAGCTCCATTCCGTGGCCTCTACGTTTGCTGCCGTGAAAGTAGTCGTTATCAGGGGCCGTGCGGTGTATGGGGCACTATCTGACTCAACCTTGGTCGAGCTGCATGGATAGAAGTCATCCTGGACTCATGAGGGAAGATATCTTTCTCATGTGACCGCTTCGGGACTTGGACGATAGTGCTGGATTTGCTGGCCAGAGAAGCAATATTGTGCACAGACAACTTCATGTTCCACGTTTATCCATTTGTGCTTGACTGATTTGAATCTTTCACTTTTGACGCCAGGTTTAATTTCGGAGCGCCTGCTTGGAATCAAAGACCAGAGCGGCCGACACAGACGGTTTGGCGCCCGCGACCTACTTCGACCTACGGCGGCCTACTTCGACCTACGGCGGCCGGCCTCGCTGTGGCGGAACCGCATGCGGCCGCCAGGGTGAGGGGTACGTACGCGACCACCCCGCGTCCGACTACAGGACAACGCACGCGGGGATGGCGGTCCGGGGCGTCAGGACCTTAATCGCGGCCCGGTCTTCTACGGAGGCTAGCTCCACTCACGCAACAGTCCATTCCGCCACACTGATCCGAAACAGTCCATTCCGCCACACCGATCCGCCCCCGATCCCTTCGGACTTTTCCCCTTTCCGACTCGAGCCTTGAAATTTTGACGTCCTCCGGTCCCGGAGGGCCGCGACCCGCGCGTTTTTTCCGGTTTTCTCCGGTTTTCCGGCGAGCGCTCAAAAGTTAGGTCAGCAGTCAAATGTCGTTAGGGCCGGGGCTTCAAATTGGGGTCGGCGGCGAGCGTTCGCTTTCGAACGTTTTAAATTGAACGTTGGGGGCCCCGGGATCGACCCTTGAGGAAAGCCATTAGGAAAAACAACAAGGCAAGCTTTAGCATATAAAAGATTTTATTGTAAAGGCTCGGAAAGTCAGCTGGACCGGAGCAAAGCCGGAGCCCGTACGGCGCTGTCGTGGCCCGAGTGCCATTTGCCAAAGGGCGCGCTTTCAAAACGGAACATTCGTAACATTCGTAACATTCAAAATGAGTCGGGGGCGCGCGTCGCCGACGAAGCTTGTGTGCGCGCCCTACGCGCCACCTTCCCAGTCCATCTGCCTTCGGAAAGCCGCGGCGTTCAGGCCCGGGGGACGGTTTGGGCCAGGCACCGCTAAAAAGCGACAGACGTCAGAAAAGACGCTTGCGCGTTGGGCACGGAGCGCGCGTCTCTGCGCGGTTTTCCGGATCGTCTATCGGCCGTTTTTATTTTCAATAGTATTCATGGTAATGCCGTGCTCGTTTGAGTAACGCGTCAGCGCTTGGCACGTGGCGAGCCGCGTTCCTGGACGGCAAGGGGTGGGGGGGGACCAAAGGTGTGAGGGGACGCCTTGTGAAACGTCTATTTGCGCTTGGCCGCCCCCTCCCAGAACGCGGGCGTCTTTCACGCACGACGGCGGCCGAGCGGCTAAGGCACACGCGGCCGATCCTGTCAGTCATCCGGGCGGAAGGGAAACAAAGACGCCGACCTTCGTCGTTCAAGGCGGGTGATTGGCTTTTGCTCTCTGCGATACCAATTCATTTGAAAATGTTTTTTGTTAGTTTATCGCTCGCTTTTTCGCTGACTTTGTTCAACATTTGGCCACACTTAATATGTACGTTCTGTTGGTTTGCTAGTCTTTTTCCCTAACTGGGTATGCCAAATGATTTTAGCTGTAGTCCCCAATACGTACTTAACCGCGTTTGTAAGAATGTTGACTTTTTCGGAAAATAAAAAAGCCTTCAAAGTCAACTTTTTGTCCAGTTTCCCGCCCAAGCGCGCGTCCGTCCCCGGCCGCGTCGCTAAGAAGGAACGCGAGCCGACCCGTCGGCTTCCGGGGGGGGCGGGCGCCGCCTCAAGAAAGCCGGCGCTCCTTTCCGAGCGGGGCCAGCCCCGGCCGGCGGGCGTCCAGGAAGAGGTCGGCGCCGGGGGCGTAGTCCCGCCGCTCCTCGCCCAGGTTGGCCGACAGGGCCCGCCTGCCCGGCGTCAGCTCCCGGCCGGCGGAGGCGCCCAGCTCGGAGGACAGCTTGCGCTTGACGGAGGCGGCCCGCTGGAAGCGGTCGTAGATGTCCACGCTCAGGCGCCGCCGCGTCTCCTTCAACTCGGCCGACACGTTGGCCGTCCACTCGGCGGCGTGGGCCCGGAACTCGCCCACCTGCGCCCGCACGGCCGCCGGGTTACCCGACGACGGTTTTCTTTTTCATCGAATGGTTTGGCGCGACGCTAAGCGCGCGTGCGTACGAGGCTTCAAGGCTCAAAATGAGCGCGGTAAAACAAACTGTAAATAAAACCTGTTTTTGAAAACGAACTAAAGTCAGGATTCGGTCCAGGGGATGGATCTCGGTTACGAAGTGGATATTTGATTACACGGCGGCGCCGTGCGGCCCAGGTACTGCACGTACGTGGCAGCGAGAGAAAAATTGACCCGGCGTTTGGCCCGGCTTCCAAGTCGGCCTTTTGACTCGGATTTGAGAAAAACGCCGCTCCGAGTCCACCAACCCCTGACTTTAACGGTCTAATTGGCGGCCGTCCGGTTAGAAGGCGCGTTGTTAATACCAGGCGGCCCCCTTTTTTGGCCTACCTCCTCCTTGGTCTTCTTGGAGATGACGCGGAACCAGTCGCCGATCATGCTGAGCACGGCGGCAAAGTAGGCCAGACCCACCAGGATCCAGAACCACACCGCCGGCTTGTAGTACTTGAGGTACTCGGGACTCTCGGACCCCCCTGCAAGTGCACGGCCGCCGTGTCGGCTCATCCGAACTTTTTGTCTTTCTCCTTGTCTAACGTCTGATTCTGAACTGGGCCGGTAGGCGCCAAACGGATCAAACAGGTAAAGGAAGGAAAGACGCGGGGAAAATCACTCGAAAGAAAGAAAGGCCGAGGAACCTTTTTCGCCGGCGACAAAGTCGCCGAAGCCGATGGTGGTGAGCGTGACCACCGCGAAGTAGGTGGCCTCCAGCGCGCTCCAGCCCTCGATGTGCTTGAAGATGACGGCCGGCAGCGCCACCAGGAGGAGGCAGCCGAACAGGATGAAGAGCAGCGTGGAGATGACGCGGATCTTGGTCCGGCTCACCTTCCGCTTCTGCCGGCGAAAAGCCCGTCACCCCACCCCGGGCGGGCGACCCGCGTGCGCCGCTCGGGCCGACGTCCCACCGCGATCGTCTTCTCCGCTTTGGCGATGCCCTTGCCGAAAACGGCGCCCAGCTGGTCGCCCACGCCGGCCAACAGGAAGCCGAAGAGGGGGATCCCCATCAGGGCGTAGACCATGCAGAAGACGCGCCCGCCTTCCGTGCGGGGGGACGTGTTGCCGAAGCCTGCGGAAGCGAGCGAGGCCTCGTTACGAGGCGACGTTCGGTACGGGGACCTGAACGAAAAAGGGTCGCTCGCGCGCCGGCTCACCGATGGTGGTGATGACGGTGCCGGCGAAGAAGAAGGACGAGCTGAGGTCCCACAGACTGCTCTGGTTGCAGGAGTTTCCCCACGGGTTGACGCCCGCCCGCACGGCCGCCGCCACTTGCTGGCCGGATCCAAGGATCCGGAGAAGAAATCAAAGGGCGGGATACGCTAACCGGGCCAAGCGGCCGGAACGGAAACGCGGGCGCGCAGGGCGACCTAACGCCGCCCTTGCGTTTACTGGCGAAGAGTGCCCCCTGGCGGCGGGTACAATAGCGGCAGATAAACCGCAGCGGACCATGAGGCCGAGGGTTCAAAGCACGAGAAAAAAATAGCAGCCCGCCGCCCGGCTTTCGCTCCCCGTGGCTGTTTAAGGAGGCGTTCCGGCCTGGAAAATGCCCCGGGGAAACGCGGGCCTCGAGTGAGCTTTTTTCTTTTGTCCGCGGCCCGCGGAAGCGATCGACGCCGGTCGGCGACGGGGGCTTCGGCTTACCCCGACCAGCTCCTCCAGCTCCGGGGCGTCCACGCAGCCGTGCCGGGCCAAGAACTCCAGCTTCTGGGCCAGGATGGCCATCTTCTGGGAGCTCTCGCGCGGCTGCTCCAGGGCGCGGAAGACGGTGGCGCCCATCACCAGGTAGAGCACCACCAGGAAGAAGATGGCCGTCACCGTCTTCCAGCGCATCACGCGCCCGCCCTCCCCGCGGTCCTCCTCGCCGCGCGTCGGCGCCGGCGGGGCCGAGAACGACAGGCGGGGCCGGGGCTCGCGGGCCGCCGACTTGGGGTCCAGCAGGTCGGGCGCGGACACTGCGGGCGAGATCGGGCTCCATCTCAGCACATTATACACGTGGATATAGGCGGACGGATGAGGGCGCGGGCGCGCGAACGGAGCGGCAAGTAAAATGAATGACTTCCGTCCGCGGGTTTTTGCGGGCGTAGGAAAAGATGAAAACGAGGGAATATTTGGCGCGCGCCGGTCCGAGCTGTAGGTCGCGCTCGGCCGTTAGACGCGGCGGCGGCTCATCAAAGATTCCAAGGCGAATATTGTTGCTGGCTCGCGTCAGACGGCCAAGCGCAATACCGCCCCCCTTCCAAAAAGAACGCGAGGAAAGAAGGAAGAGAGCCGCGGCCATTCACATAACGCTCGTTCCGGGGTAAAGAATAAGAGCCAAGTTGAAAATCCATCAATTCGGGCAAAACACATCAAATTTGACCGCAAGAAAACGAGCCGACGCAAAAGGCGAAAGCGGCCGAGCTCCGTCGGCGGACGAGCGCGCGAGAGGGCGGGCGCCGCTCACTCGTCGAGCGTCTCCTCCGCCGTCCCTCGCCGGACGGCAACGATGACGATGTCGGCGGCGACGCCGATGCGGGCCCTCGGCCGCGCGGCCTGGGCGGGCTGGGCGTGACGTTCCGCGCCCGCCGGGAGCTCCGATCCCATCTGCCGCTCTCGCCGACTGGCTGGCTGGCCGAGCGGGAGAGAGCGAGAGAGAGAGAGAGAGAGAGAGAGAGAGCGCGAACCCATTTGGAGAGGTTCCGCACGTGCAGCGTTCCCTCACAGGAACCGAAACGCGCAACGTAGCCATTCAACTTACCTTCCGGTTCCTTTTTTCAACGTCTTTTTTCATTTCACACTGTTTGTGGAAGGTGTTGCGTTTGAGACCCCCGGGAAAGCGCAGATTTGACGTCGATCCCGCTTTTGTTTTTGTCGTTTCGCGCCGTTTGTGGAGGGTGTTGCGCGTTGAAGCAGATTTGACTCGTCATTTGTTTTTCTCTTTTTCATTTCCCGCTGTTTGTGGACGGCGTTGCATTCCAGACCAACGGGAAAGCAGAAATTGAACAAAAAAAATCAAAAAAGGACTCGCCGTCTTTTTCGTTTCGCTTTGTCAGGTCCGGGCGGCGGCCGGGAACTAACGAGCGGGAAAATGAATCCGAACGACGTGAGCGTAAGGCGGCATCGTGACTCGTCGGCGGCGAGGCGGAGGGGGAGGGGCCGGTTCCCGCGAGTCGAGCGCTCCCGCTCGGTCCGAACCCCGGTAACTCCGCGACGTCCTTTCGGCGCCTTTGAAAAAAGTCGACTTAAACGGCCGGCGAGTCGAGACGGCGGCTTGAATTTCTCGCGCTTAAGACGTCTTCTTCGTTTGCCCGCCGAAGCGTTCCAGGCGCCGACCCGGAAGATATGTTTGGGGGATGAGGACGTGCCGAGGTTGTTCCGAGTAGGCCTTTCCCGACAGGAGGAACGGCGGGCGGCGTGTGCGCGAAGGCGAAGCCCGCCACGCGGGGGCCCTTTAATATTGGCGTCCAAAGCAGCAAAAGGAACGCTCTTCCCCTCCCCTCCCCTCCCCGGGTGTCGGGGTCACCTTCGTTCCGACGGGCGGGGAGCCAGGCCGGGCGGGGAGCGAGGCCGGGCGGGGAGCGAGGCCGGGCGGGGAGCGAGGGCGGGCACGTCCCGTCCTCTCCTTGAGCGCGTTCCGCCCCCCCGTCCCCGTCCCCGTCCCGCGTTTGTCATGGGCGGACGCGGCAAAGCCAATCAAGCCCACTCGGAACGCTAATTGCGTTTGGGAATATGGATTTGGTCCCGCCCGTGCCGACGGGGACAAATTGCTCGCGGCTTGGTTTTCAAAGGGCAGGCGCGCGCCGAAGAACAAATAGCGCGGGAGGAGTCGCGGCCGACGGTCCGGCGAACGAACCGCCGCCGCAAATTGCTTTTTCGTGACGCGAATGACCACAGCCCGATGAGTAAGGCGTCATGGAAGCAAAGCAACTGTCACGCGAGCACGCACGCGCGTGTGAGCACAATGGCCGACGCGCCATCGACCACGGAGGTTTTTTTTTGTTGTTTTATTGCGAGAACCGACGCGATCCGAGCTCCGGCAAAACGCTTTCCCCTTTCCCCCCTCCGTTCCGCCCTCGCGTGTCCGCGCCGGCGCGTCGCCATGGCAACCCAGGCACCGTCACGACGAAAGGCGATTCATGGCTCTCTCGCTTGCATCACTTTCAACTTTGCACTTAAGAAAAGGGCGAAGGCGCTCGGCGTGTCAGCCGCGCGTCATTGCCCGCGTCGGTTGGGAACAGGAACAAAGCCTTTTTAACGAAAGCGCGGGGTCACTCAACAAACTCCCGCGCCAACATGGACGTCCAAGCGCCGTACGTGCTCGCGGGGTAATATCAAGCGCTATCTCAAGACCGCGTTGTTTTTGCAGATGCTGCGAATACAAAGTCATTTCAAGTGACTTTTCCAAGGTGCCGCCCCCCCAATTGGCCTTGCTCACCGGCTCTCTCGATGCGTGCGCGCGTGCGAATCCTCTTACGGGCGGATTATGCGCCGGCGAAAGGGAGAGCGCAAAGTAAGACGCAGACAGCAGCCCGGAGAGCGAGAGGAGGCGAAGCGCGGGAAGCGGCCCCGAGCGCACGCCCCGGGATGGGCTCGAACGTCGTCCCCGACGAGGTCCGCGCCTCCACCTCGGCTCCCGCAGAGAGCGAGGAAAGGCCGGATTGAACAACTGCAGCGAGCGGCCGGTCCCATTCGAACAAAGCGGAATTTGAAAGCGGCCCCGAGACGGATCCCGGGGGAACGCCGCAGGACAGAGCGGCGGCCCGTTGACAAGCGAGCGCGAGTATCCGGCCCGCCCATGCCTCTGCTGGGCGTCCTCCCGGCGCACCTCTGGGCTCTCTGGGCCCTCCCGGCGCTTCTCTCCAGGGCGGCGGAGCAGCCCGAGGCCGCGCGCCACGACGGCGGCGGCTCCCAGTGCGGGGAGTACAGCAACCAGGTCCGGACGGGACAGGAAGGAGGCGCCGCGAGGCTCGCGTTCTCCGACGACCCCTTTTGACCGCCCCGCAGGAGACGGAGGACGGCGTGTGCCGCCTGGCGGCCACGCTGCCGCGGCTGGACGGGAAGCGCTGCCCCGACATGTTCCGCTGCACCGACGAGGTGGCCTACTGGCTACGCGAGAACCAGGAGCGCAAGCGGCAGGCGGACGCCCTGCACGAGAGCGTGTCGCGCCTGCGCCAGGAGGTCACGCAACACCGCCATCGCATCAGGGCCTTCCAGCTGCAGGTGCGCCCCCCCCCCCCCCCTCCCCCAAATATACGAATTAAGAATCACTGACGCCTATAGCCGTCAACGGCAGCGAAGGACTTTGGATCCCAGCGACATCAACGCAGCGGTAGAGCGGACTTTGTTTTGCTGCCCCTCCCTCCCCTCCGGCCCCTAACATATCCTTGACCTGGCTAGCTAACAGGATTAGCCTGTTGCGCCACTGAGAAAAGACGGCCTTGAGTCAAAGGCGGCCCGCTGTCCTCTTCTCGCAGCGTGATGACGGGAGCCCCCCCAACGGCACCTTGGAGCGCCGCCTGCAGGAGCTGGAGGCGCGCTACGCCCGGGCCGGCGGCCTGCTGCATCTGCAGGGCACGCTCATACTCAACCTGCAGGTAAGCGCGCCAAGATCAGGGGACCGTCGAAACGGCGCGCGAGGGTTCAAGTCCAAATGCGTCCCGCGTCCGGTGCGGAAAGTATTTTGGTCTACTTAAAGAGCCAGGTTCGGAACCTCAGCCTATTGGTGGAGCAGGTGAAGAGCAAGTCGGTCCGGCCCAAGCCTCCGATGAGTCCGCGGCAGGCCTCGCGCCCGGGTACGCTCCTTCGGGAAGTGGCGCCCTCTGCTGGAAGAGCTTGCCGCTTCCACGTCTGTTTTTGTTTGTGTTTTTTCAGAGCTTCACCACATGAGCAACTGTCCCACGGACTGCGCCGCCATCTACTACAACGGCGGCAGGAGGTCGGGCGTCTACACCGTGGTGCCGTCCTTCGCCGGCGCGCCCGTGGAGGTCTACTGCGATATGGACACGGACGGTGAGGCCCGCCCGCCCGCCCGCCCGCCGCGCCAACGGCGGCGGGAAGCGGAGGGAGGGAGGAGGCCAACGCTCCCGCTCGGGTCCAGGCGGCGCCTGGACGGTGATCCAGAGGCGGCTGGACGGCTCGGTCCGCTTCGACCGCGGCTGGCGGGAATACGGGCTGGGCTTCGGCGACCCCCGCTCAGAGTTCTGGCTGGGCAACGAGCACAT
This sequence comes from Hippichthys cyanospilos, assembly GCF_059441005.1. Lineage (NCBI taxonomy): Eukaryota > Metazoa > Chordata > Actinopteri > Syngnathiformes > Syngnathidae > Hippichthys > Hippichthys cyanospilos. Next base: position 306,572 of record NC_142388.1, on the reverse strand, counting down.
CCACCGGCTGAGCAGCCGGGGGGACTACAGCCTGCGCGTGGACCTGGAGGACTGGAGCAACAAGCGCAAGCACGCCCTCTATCGGCACTTCAGGTGAATCCTCCTCCCCCGCCTATTTCGAAGCCGCGCCAGCGTCAACCGTGCGCGCGCGACGGCCGCCGGCGGACACGGACTTGGGGGATCCTTTTCTTTGGCCCCGCCTAGCGGCCGCGACCGCGGCTCCTGCTCCACGCGCCTCGCGTCGGAAAAAAAAAAGGCGCGGGTGCGGATTGAGCCAATTCCCGCCCGGCATCCTTTGAAGAAGGAAAACGTCTTGGGCCGACGGCGGCGGCGCAAAAACCGACGGGGAATAAAACGCGCGCGCCTTTCGCTCGGGCAGCGTGGAGGACGAGCGGCGGCGCTACCGCCTGCACGTGTCGGGCTTCAGCGGCAGCGCGAGGGACTCCTTCGGCTGGTACCACGACCGGCGCGGCTTCAGCACGCCCGACGGCGGCGACCTGTGCGCCCAGATCTCCCGCGGCGGCTGGTGGTACGGCCAGTGCTTCTACGCCAATCTCAACGGCGTCTACTACGCGGTGAGCGTCCCGGCCCGAGCGCGGCAGGCGGCGGCGCTCGCGCGCTGAACCGCGCCCGTGGCCCGCAGGGGGGGCACTACGCGCCAAAGGCCAAAGGTCACCTGGGCCCCGACGGCATCGTGTGGCACTCGTGGAGGGACTCCGACTACTACTCGCTACGCAAAGTGGCCATGATGATCCGGCCGCGCGTCTTTGCCGGGCGGCGCTCTCCCTGAGGGGCGGAACCGACGCTTCCTTCTCCATGGGGCGCGGCTTTTTTGCTTCCCTCCCGGCACGGGACGGGAACTGCGTAGATACAACGGTGGAATCACAGCTGCGGCTAAGACTCAGTATTATACCTTACATACATTTGATTCGTTTTTAACATACTGTATATACGTGTGTGTGTTTGAAGCCAAAGAAAAAGTCTCGTTTCTCACAAGCCATAAGCTTTATTAGCAAAATGGTCTCATATTAAAAACCACGAAAGATTTAAGGAGTCGCGCTTTGCCGAGAACGGCTCGGACCGCGCTCGTTTCGCGGTTCCAAACGGAGATGGGCTCGCTGTTGATCCGCTGGCGGGCCGGCCAAAATCGCCTGCGGTCTGGACGGGTGAAATGGAACCGCTCCATTCATTGCCTGCCGTGGAAAGTTCTCTGGCGCTTTCTCAATTTAAAATCCAAACCGCGCGCCGTGGCTTCCTTGACTGACGATCGCGTGTTTAATAAATGAATTTTAGCGGCCCTCGCGTGCTTCCATTTTTCTGCGCGCGCCCCGAAACAATCCCAAACGGGTTGGGCGCCCCCAATTTTTTTGAACCGTCCGCGTCCCCCAACGCCTAACCCTGTCGACGTGACTCGGGTTCGCACTTTGCGGATGCTTAACCGACCGGAGCGCCGGCCGACGGCTTGGGAGACCGACGGAAGATTGTACCGGGCGACATCGGCGGTGGCGTATGAAAGGCCGGATTGCGTCAGGTTCCGCCTTATTCCCTTTTTCCGTTATCACCGTTTGGAAATAGGTCATTTGTTTTTCTTGAAAACAGTGACTTTGACCCCCCCAAGATTTTTTTGTTGCAAACAGAGGAGCGCCCATAATATTGAGGGGAGCGCTGGCCACCGGTGTCGTCTAACCCTTCATTAAAACAAAACTTCTTCTCACCCGGGTATTTTACCCGAGGAAAGGCGTCATCCGTGGCACTGAAAGAGTTAGGGGGCGCGTTCCCGCGCAGCTGCCCGGCGCGGGGCTAAAAGGCCTCTTTCAGCCCCCCTCTTTGAGCCCCCCGCTCGCTCATTCTCATTCCGAGCGGGTCCGGGCGCACGGGGCCGGCGCCGCAAAGCGTCCTTTCATAGGTCCGCGCCGCAAAATCTCCGCAGGCAAGAAAGGCGACCGAGGGAACGCTGCATCTCCATTTATTTTCTACGCGTCCAAATCGGAGCCGAGGTCGACGTCGGGCCGAACGAAGGAGGGGAGGCCGCCAGACGCCCGCTGCGCGCGCGAGGCCGGTCGGCGTGCTTATGAAACGGTCGTTGGGACATATAGCATACTTGTGATGGTAAAACAAACAACATACATTGATTGCGAGTGAAACGGCCAAAGCGAAAAAAAAAAAAAGGGCGTACAGCTGCTGCGCCTTCATATAAAGACGGGGCCGCGCCGCCTTGAAATGTAAACGTCCTCAAACGCAAACACGGGATCGGATCCGAGCTCTTTTTTGTTTTTTTCTCATTTCGTCCGCCGACGGGAAGGGGCGGAGCTTCCCGCCGTCCAAACGGGAAGCGCGGGAAGAAAGGAGGCGGCGGCAGCGGTCACGCGAACGCGCGGCTTTCTCAATTGGATTTTGGCTTTCTCAAGAGCCTGTGGTGACGCCATGTTTCTCCGGGGTGCAAACGTCACCAGCCTGAGGGTCTTTAAAAAAAAAAAAGCAAGAAGAGCGGAGGAGGAAGAATAATCTGTCATCACGCGCAATCGGCGCCGGGCCTCCGCGCTTCCGACGCTCCCGCGTGACCGGGCGGCAAACGGAAAGGCCGGCGGGAGGGAAGCCCGGGAATGGCCGGGAGGGAGGGAGGGAGAAGCGTCTTCACATGGTGGCGAAGCGTGCGTGAGCCTGCCTCAGCTTGGCCGCGATCTGCGCGTCGACGGGAACGCGCGTCAGCATTGGTCCGAAAGGTTAGCGTCCCGTACCGCTTACCGTCTCGTAAAACTTGGCCTGCTCTTCCAGGTAGAGCTGCATGACCCGGTTGTAGTCGTAGATGCGGTTGCTGTGGAAGTGGTTCATCTCGGCTAGGGAGGAGGAGGCGCGGGCGGCGGTGAGCCGGGGAGCGGCGCCGAGCCGGGGAGCGGCGCCGGCGAGGCGGAAGCGGGCGCTCCTTACCTTGTAAGGCGTAAGACATGGTGCTGACCCGTTTGGCCATGGTGACCTTTTCCTGAGGGCTGATTTTGCCGGCGGCCACCAATTTGTCGCCTTCCTTCACTTTGTCGACGGCGGCCTGCAGCGGCCGTTATTTAAGCCCCGGACCCAAATCGGGCGGAAAAGCGCGCAGAGAAGAAGCCAAATCGGGCGGAAAAGCGCGCAGAGAAGAAGCCAAATCGGGCGGAAAAGCGCGCAGAGAAAAAGCCGGGCGGGCGGGCAAACTATGGCATACCCCCAGGGCGCCCCCGCCCCCCTACCTTATGGACGCCGATGGTGTCCGGGAAGCATCCCAGCAGGCCCTTGTACTCGTTGTTGGTCTCCATGAGGAAGTGCAGGTCCTTTTTGGGCTGGGTGGCATGAAGGAATGGAGATGGAGATCACAAGCAAAAGGAGCAGAAAGGCCCCATGACGTTGAGGATCTAAGCGGGAAGGAGATCAGCCTAGCTATCTAGGGCTCGCTCGCGTGACGCGCCGCCGAAAGAAGGCCCCCGCAAAAAGAAGCTCCCGCTGAACGCCGGGCGGCCCGGGGCGGGTGCCGCCGTTCCTTCTTTACGCCGCGGCCAAACAAAACGCCGCTTTCGGTAGTCGCGACAAAAGCGAGCGACGTTCGTCGAGCGGGGGCGAAAACGACACAGGCTAAAGCACCGGGACAAGGGGTCTAGTCCAACTCCCGACGGGCGTTTTAGCGCGCGGACGTCATCTCTAGTCTACTCCTTCGCTCGTACGCGATTTATTCTACATACGCGCGTTCTACCTGAGGGCGCCGATACCAATGTCAGTAGCGGGACACTGGGTCAAAAGGGGAAACAAAAACAACAGAAAAAGCAAACGTCAACAAAAGCGGAGAACCGGTCGGCCGGGCGGCGGAGGACGCGCCGCGGCCCGGGTCCAGGTTTTTCCCGCCGCGGGCGAGTGGCGCCTACCTGCTCGGCCACCAGCTGCGCGATCTCCTCGTACGTCTTGCCGGCCGCCGTCATGGCATCCGTCAGCGTTTCCTCACCTGCGAGACGGAGGCGCGCGCGAGCCGCGACCGGCTGGATTTCGCTCGCGAGGTGACAGACGCGGGCGGAAAACAAAGCGTACGGAAGGGCCGCTGCCACGCAAAGGGGCCGGGTTAGGCTCCTTGCAGATCACCTCGGTATCCGCTGCTGGCGAAGACGGAGGAGAGGCTCCGGAAGGCTTTTCCGATGCGCTGGTATTCTTTGGGCAGAGCTGAATGGGCAGAGGAGAAAAGCGCTGACGCGGAGGACGCGGAGGACGCGGAGGACTCGGAGGACTCGGGGCCGCCCGCCCTCCGCCCGCCCGCCCGGCGCGCACGTACGTCCCGTGCATCGCTTCCAGTGCTCGTGGCCCACGGTGAGGATTTCCTTCACCCCGTCGTCCATGGCTTTGGTGAATCTGCCGAACTGCTCGCATTTCTGCTCCCTGCGTCGCCGCAACAAACGGGCGGCGTCAGCGCCAGCGTCGGCGCCGGCGGACCGGGCGGGCTCGGCCGTTCTCTGGCTCACACTTCTGCGAGATCCAGGTCGGCGGCTTCGGGCTCCACGGCCGTGAAGATCATGGCTCCCACCGTCTCGTCCTTTTCTGCTTTCCTCTTGCCCGTTTTCCAGTCCTGCGCCATTTTGAGCACATCTTAGCACTCGGCTAGGAGGCCGGATGTTCCTTGTCAGGTCGGGGGTGGGCAGCGGGCAAAGACATGGCCTTGCGAAGGCGCGCGCCTAGAAAAGTGATGTTTGCGCAGTACGCGTACTCAGACCCGTGACGCGATGCCGACGTCCCGCGTGGATCGAGGCGACGGTAAAAGCAAAGGCGAGCGCGCGATGACCGGCGAGGACGTTCGCGTTCCGTTCGCGTTCCGTTCGCGTTCCGTTCGCGTTCCGTTCGGCCTCTTCGATTAGACGGCGGACTTGCGCAAGCCGGGCCTCTGTGGTGCTTCGGCGGCCCACTTTTACTACTCATCTCGTTGGAAGCATTTCATTTAAGATCCCAACGCCACGCATGGTCCCACGGCTTAGGCGGAGTCCTCCTTGCGCGCGGGCGGGCGGGCGGGCGCCCAAGGCAGAAATAGAGCAAGGAACCGTTTTGCCAAAAGGCAGACCTTCTTCCGCGTCGAGCGGAACAGGCCTCCGCAAGGGTGTCCTTTTTCTCAAGGGGTCTGCGAGAGTCGGCCACTCGCAGCGGGCGGCGCGGCGAGGCTTTTAGGCAAAACGCAGCACCGGGACAGGCGGCATAAAAAGAGCCTCCAAATGCCAGGCGGCGTACCTTCTCATCCTTGTACGTGAGGAAGAGCTGAAACACTTCGCTACCGGCGACCACGGGGTGCCTGCACATCCGGCTCATCCAGCCCTGCAAGCGCTCCATCCGCATCTTGATGAACTCTTCCTCGAAGCGCCCTGGCGCCGGCACACACCGCAGCGGTCTCCATCTGGCCCGGGCCCGCCCGCGAAGGAGGCGATCGGCGCGCCACTCACCCGTCACCTGCTTGTCCGGTAAGGAGGGGATGGGAACGGCCGAGCCAAATTTGTCCAGCAGCCGCTCGTACAGCCAATCGAAGTGCTTGTATCTGTGATTGACGGGTCGGTTGGTGCTCTGAAAGGGCACCCCGCACGTTACGTCGCGTCGGGGGGGGGCGAGGCGAGAGCCGGCCGCTTACGTTGGGGGTGATTTGGTACTCGATGTAGCTCTTGAGGCCGTACATCTTGGAGCCTTTCTTGGGGTCGGCCACCACGCAGTCCAGCTGCGTTTCCGGGTACAGCCACACCGGACCCACCTCGCCCATCTGCGCTCGCGCAAACGAGTCCGCTTGAGGAGCGGCAGAGTCATTTGCCACCGGCGGGGGACGCAAAAAGAGACCTACGTAAATTGGGAGCTTGTCCTTGCCCTTGGCAGTCTGCTTGCATAGGAGGTACAACTCGGGACCGGACTTTGAGAACCCGGGAAACCTGAGAGGCAAAGGCAAACGCCGGGCCGTTTTGAGATCCGGCCCCCGCCGGCACCTCGGCTCGCCGTCCCAAAATCGCCGAGGAACCCTTACTTGAGTTTCATGGAGGCGTGGGCGCCGCCGCGCAGCGTGGCCGCGCCGTCTCCGGATTCGGCCTCGCCGTAACCCGCGGTGGACTTGTCGTCCCACTCGTCGTCCCACTCGTCATCGTCCGCCCCTGGTCAACAAAGCGGAAAAGTCACGTAAACCGGGTACTTTTTGCCTCCAACGCCGTTTCTAACAATCGGGATCGGGTGAGGAAACCCGGCCGCGCGACACGTCTGGTAAACGGTTTACGGCCGCGCGTCGAAGCACACCAAACCTCTACGGAGCCGATACGAAAAGCGGCGTTAGTTGGCAGCTAATCCGGCCCCGAGCAAGCGACGGGAGCATCCAAAAGCGACGCCGCGAGCAGGTTAGAAAACGATCCTTGGAGGTATCCCTGACGCAGGTCGGCCAGACAAAAACGCCGGATTCAATTTGGCCAAATGAAGCCCGGCGTTCCGACGGGTAGCAAGTAGAAGAGCGTGATCGGTCGGCCAAAAGGATTATTTGCATATTATTTGCACGGTGTTAATACAAAGACTTTAAGCGTTTGACGGCCATGGGCACGCCATGCAAAAGATACCTGCGTAATCGATAAGGTAAGGGTAGGGATAGATGTCTTGGAAAGAGAGAGAAACAAAGAGGGAAAGTCTGTTAATTCTCTTCCGCAAAAAAGAAAAAGACCAAAATTGAGGTCAGGCAAAATTTGGCCCGCTTGACTCATGCGTGAGTCCATCTTTTCCAGCGCCCGGCAAAGAAATCAAAACAACACGCGCCGGATCCGACAGCTGCAGATGCACTTTTTTGGGTCACGCGTTTCATTTGTGTCAAGTTACTTGGAAAAAGCGCTCGCAAGTAGCACTAGAAACTTGACCAAACGCCGGCGAGGCGGACTCCATCCACGTGCTATTCGTTTTATCTTCTGCTTTGTAGTCAAGGGCACGCTGGCGAGACCTCGGGCCAAACACCCGGGACAAAAGAACCGCCGACAGACAGGCGGCGGGAAAAGCGCAAATACCCGACTCCCCCGCGCTCCTTGGCAGCGCCGGCCGCTCTTTGGGGTTACCTGGACCCTGGTAGGCCTGAGGGTGGCCCTGAGGGGCGGCGCCCCAGGAGTCCGGCGCGGCCGCCTCGCCCGCCCGGGCTCCCTCCGGATCGGACGCCCAGTTGTCGGGGGCGAGCGGCGAGGGCTCCGCGTTCCACGCCGACCACGGATCCTTGCCGTTGCTATTGGCCTATGCAGCGAAAAGAAAAAAAACAAAAAAGCCAGTACAATTTCATGAAGCCGGCAGGTTGCCGCGCTTCCGTTTGACAAGGTTTCGAATTCAGGTACCGCGCCGCATTTCAATCTTTGGACAAGCGGTTTAGTTGCCAAGCGTGCACTGGAAAAGGCCTTCACGCGCATGGCTGCGCACGCTTGCCTTCAAACAAAAGCCACACCTGGCAAACGCACAGAGAAACCAAAAACGCTAAAGTCGTCTCGTGACCGGCTGGGCAAAACGTTATTCCAAAAGCGCTTCCCGTAATGTGGAGAAAATGAAAAGTCAACAGCCCTGCTCAAAGGACTCCCAAATTCAATTAGACCGAGTTGACATGTTTACGAAACCTTTTTCAGCGTGAATCTTTTTCTTGGTGATATAGACGCGCTTTTTTTTTCCTAAAGGGGTTGTCGAGCCGAAAATCTCAGGAGGCCGCCTTCTCGCCGCCAGCCGGGAACGACGTCACGGTCGCTCAGGGCTCGGCCGGCGGGCGCTCGCGGCTCAGCTCGGAAACGTCCGACGACAGCTCTCAAAACGGGCGAGCCGCGATTCCTTGTTGGTGAAACCCTGAGGGAGCGTGACATCGTTTCCGAGTGCGGGCCGCTGACAAAATGGCCGCCGGCTGAGCTGAGGAAAAAAAACACAAGGGGATTTAACAGCCTGATTGGTATTCCGCAAATGCAAGATCACCAGTGATCGGAACGAGTTGCAAAGAACCGATTATCGAAGAGAAAACTTTTGAATGGTAAACATTGCCCCAAATCTGGCATTTGAAGGCTGTGGACATTTTTATATAGCCACTGTTAATGATTGGTTTGGGGTTTTTTTTTTCCCCGGAGTGTCTTTGCAATCCCCCAAAATGTTTTCTGAGGGCAATGAGCAGTTAGTGCGGGATCATGCTTTCCACGGGCGACGGGAGCGCTCGGGCATTCTCCGGGGCGCCGATTCGGACGTTTCGCGCCGCTCACGGCAAGTGGCGGTTACCTCAAGAGGGGAAGTAACGTAGGGGGGGATCGGGGTCTCGGGGGTGTCGGGCCGGGGGCTCGAGCCCCTAGCGTCCACCTTGAGGGAAGGGAGAGAAGGCCGCGTCATCGCGATACGCAGGCGCCCGAGCGCGAGAGAAGGGAAGCGGGAAAAAAAACTCATGTGCGCGACCGCTCCGCTTTCCCTGGCCACATTTGTACCGACGCAGCAGTACACTCGTTTCCTCGCAACTTTCCGGCACAGCTCATTTCCTCCTGTTATTCGAAAATGCGTACATGGCACAAGCTGCATGACATAAAGGGGGGAGGGGGGGGGCGCTCTCACTTCTGCATTCGTAGGCTTCCCGAAATAAAAAAGGGAGCGTTTGGGTCCAAAGCGCGACGGGCATTACCTGGCCGCGCTGCGCGGACGAGGGCGCGAAGGCGTCAAAGAAGGCCAGATCCGAATTTGCCATGTTCCCCACGGGGGCGGTTCCTGCGGCGCCGGCCGACGGCGGGAGAGCCGTCTTGTCGAGCTGCGGGGGGGAAAGCGTCCTAATTTCAGCCTTTATGACTTTTACAGGTGCATTCCTCCGGGCTAACGCCACGCCCTTCCACTGGAAGCTCAGACAAAGCGCAGCGATCCGACACAGCCGGCGGCTGCTCGGCCTTCAAAACTAGCGGCCGGGGTTCTCGTATCCATGACTTTCTCCACGTCGCTGCTTGGTCAAGACGAGGGCATGCCGCGTAAACGTTGCTCGCTGCAATTTTGCCGCTTTAAGGGTTCGTCGGATCAATTGAAACGACACGTCGCGTGCGGCTTTGAAGCGCCCGTTTCATTGAAGGTGCAAAGCCGGTTAACCGGCGCGCTCGCAAAACGGTAAATGTAAAAAACAAGTAGGACTTTTGCAAATTCAAAACACCCGCTTTGCTAACGGCCGAGACGGCCGGCCAAAGAAAGGAAAAGCGCAGTCGTTGTTTGTCTTTGCGGCTCGGAGGCAATTTTTTTTCCTCGACTTCCTTTTCTGGAGAACCGTCCTCCGGAAAGCTAGCTTTTGACGACGGAGACGAGGACCGCCGAGGGGAGCGGCGGGAAGAGGGCCGCGCGCGTCCGCTCCAAACGCCGACAAAGATCATACTTTGCGGGGAGCGGCGGGAAGAGGGCCGCGCGCGTCCGCTGCGCTCCAAACGCCGACAAAGCTCATACTTTGCTACGTCTGTCCGGACCAAGCCGCAGGGAGCGCTTTGCCTTCCCAAGCGAAATGACCGGAGCGGGTGGAACGGATGCGCGACGGCGGGCGAGCCAATGGGCGCATCTCTGGAGGAGGCGCATCCTGCGGGCCTATCTGCTTGCGCTTTTCGCTTTTGTTTTCCGAACAAGCTACAGGGTGCGCGACATTCGGGCCGGCGGCGGGCGCGCGCCCTCACCTCGATGTAGTCCTCGGGCACCAGTCCCACATCCCCGCGGGAGTTCTGCGCTTCGATCCAGCCGCCCCCGATGCGCTGCGAGCCAAAGGACGCATCGTTTTGGAAGGCAAAATCAACCGCTTGAAGGTGGGCAAAATCGACCGGGTTTTGTAATCGACGCCCCCGTCCTGAAATTCCCGCATTCCAGAAGTAGAAGTTGGAAGCAGCGCGAAGTTGAAAGGCGTTTGGGCGGACTTTGATACCGTCGCCAGCCGGCCGACGCCGACGAGCGACCTTTGAACCGGCCGGCCGGCGACCGACCGAACGCAATGAGCTCATGTTTGCTCGGTTCCTTCCTTCTTCCGGGCCATGTTCGCGACGCTCGTGTTCAGCCGCCACTCGAAACCTCGGGAGGATGTTTTTTTTCTTCGGTTTTTGTTTATTTCTTTGAGCATCCCTTTTTTTTAATCAATTTGTTTTTGTTTTCTTTTCCTGCATAAGCCTTCTGAAGATGAGGGCGGTTTCAAAGTATAGCGCGGGGGCGCAAATGAACGGATGAGAGGATGACTGCACTAAGAGCGGATGGCGCGCGGCTCACCTGGTTGGTGACGGTGACGGTCTCGCCTTCTTTCACCGTCAGCTCATTGTTCCCAGGCTCCGCGGTGAAGTCGTATAAAACCTGCGCCTGATCACAAAAATACCAGACAAACTTTTGTTTGTTGTCAGGTACTCCACTGTAGGCGCCATAACATTAACATATATCAACATGCGTGAGACAAGTCACTATCAAACAGGACAAACCCGTTCGGCTTTTTCTGCTCTCGACCGGATAGCAGCGTCAACCCGAAACAAGCAACGAAAAAAAAGTAAGCCCCGCGTGTGACGAGCTCGAGAATCGGACTACGTATTCCCATTTATATGTCTTGGAGTTATTTTGCCAGGCCGGCGCATTACCGGTCCTATCAGTGCGAGGGGCTGCGGCTGATTCCCGACATGCAAAAAAAAAAAAAAAAAAAAACTCGCCGTGCAATAATACAAGCTCTCCAGTAAGTAGAAGAGGTTTGTATCCAAACACGTAATAGATATCCGTAGATAACAGCTTGCAATGACGGAAAACTTTGCAAAAGTATTTATCACTAATTCAATTTTGCCGATTTGATGGACGCGGCTGACCCGGCACCACGCGGCACACTTTGGAGTCTGGCACAACTAATGCACTTACAGCCATGAGCGTTTACAATTTTTGAAGTCTCATTTTAAAGACCTGACTTTTTTTATGGCCGGGTCATCTTTAAGGCATGTTTAAACGCTTGCCCGCGGCGTGTCGATATTAGAAAACATTTTTGAGCACTTCGCAGGGACGTTTTAAAAAAAGATATAAGCGCTGCGAATGTTGTGTTTTAAGTTGGCACCGATGACCTTTTTCAAGGCTCTTTTTTTGAGCCAATCGTTTCGATATCATACTGCCAAATAATGCAACCGTATAAGCGGTCTGTATATTGTGGTTGAAGTGCATGGCTGCACAGAAGTACTTTACGTTGACGCATCTTTTTTTTTTTTTAACACTAACTCTAATTCATATGTTCGCCAGTTTAGTTTAACGATCGCTCATTTTCGAAAACGCCGCCGTACTTTCCAGCGTTTGACAAACAAGGACTCCGTTTCCCAGCATGCGCCGCGAGTAACAAGTGACCCGCTCTTGAAAGGTAGTAAAATGTCACAAGACTCTTTGCGAACATTTTCCGCGATTGGCCCAACGTTAGCGTCGCCGACCGCCTGCTGGCGTCGGCGTCGGAGCCAAGCGCGCTTTCCGAACGCGTAATACGCCGGCGTCTCCGCGTTTCGCTCCCCAACTTTGACTTTGAAAGTTGCCATAAAGCTAACGCCGGTGTCCGGCCGGAGAGTGCGACGGTCCGCCGAAGGGGAACGGCGACGACGGCGAGTCGGAGCGGCGGCGGCGGCGGCGGGCGGGGACCCAACCCGGCTTACCTTTAGTGCCATAGTCGCAGCATGTAACACTCATTACAGAGGAAAAGAAAAGAAAAGGAAGAAAGGGAGGAAGGAAGGAAGAAAAGCAGGCCCCGGCGCTCGCTCTGGACGATTTTCCGACACTCAGCCGGACATGTCCTTCCGCCGCTTTTCCTCCCCGTAAACAACCGAGCAAACGAAACAGATGGACGTCTTTCCGCGTGCGTGTAAAGAGAAAAAGAGGCGCGCGGGGGAAGCCGAAAGTGGGTCCGGGCGAAGTGTCGGACGAGCGCCGCCCGGAGCTCGAGCTGTTGAGGGAGGGAGGGGGGGAGGGGGGGAGGGACCGGCGCGGCACCCGCCCAGGGAAACCGGAAAGGTGGGCCCGCTCCACTGCGACCCCGCAGAGGCTGAACGTTCACTCTTTAAAACTCCTTCCTCTCAAATGGCTTAGCCGACATTGCTTTACGTGCTCGCTATGGAAAAAAAAAAAGACCGTCAAAGCACATTCAAGGGCCGAATGTTATTCTTTGGAGCTGTCCAAATAAAACGGTTCAAGACAAAACAAACGATAACCGTTCAAACTTCAGTGATATTTTCTTCGGGTCGGTGTCGCCTTCGGCTGGCTAAAAGATGCATTGCAAGTGCGTATGCAATCGGCATCCAACTCGAGGCCCGCCGCAGCATTTAGTGTGCCGATTTGACTTAAGGGTTCTGGCTAAAATACCGAATTGCAATTTGTCTTCTACTTGGTTTGATTCCTTTTTTTTCTCACAATCTCTCTTTCCCACCGTCTTTTTTTGACAAACGCCCATTTATTTGAGTTCGTAGGCAGACCTCTTACAGAAACTATCAACTACAGTTGGCCCGTGGTGAAAATGAGTCTGTCCCCCCCCCCCCCCCCCCCCCCGGTGCAGTCTATGTGGCAAAGCAAAAAAAAATGTGTTTGTTTACGTTTACATAGGGAAAATGTACATCAAGAGTTATTATTGATTTTAATGATTTAAAAACGTTGTCACTGCACTCCGACGTGCCGCTCAGCTATTAGGAACCTTGTTCAGCTCATGCAACAGGACACCATCACGGGAGATTAGGATCCGTCTCCTAATGGCGAGAAGGGCAAGACAGTAAGCGAAGACATTATGCGGGCTACTTTTTTGCTAATCTCTCCCCGTCGTCAGAACCCTCCGAGTACGGACGCAATAGATGAGGAGGAGGAGGAGCCGGGGCGGGGCGGGGCGGGGCGGGGGGGGTGGCGCACGGGCCGATCCGGCCCCGCGGGTGCGCCAAAAGGGCGCGAAGCTGTCGGGCTCGGTCAAAAGCCCCGGAGCTTCAGCGGGACGTCATGCCGACTCTCCCGGCTCTCCTGTGTCTGGCCTGGACCGGCGCCGCGCTGGCCTCGGATCACGACCTGCCCTTCGTGGACTACCTGGACCACGAGTGCCGGGTCTGCATCGAGTGGGGATTGGACCAAGAGGGGGGCAACATCACGCTCAAGTTGGTCGTCAACACCACCGGCTGGGTCGGCTTCGGCCTGAGTCCCAACGGGGACATGGCGGGGGCCGACATGGTCATGGGGGGCCTGGGGCCCGACGGCCCCTACTTCAAAGTAAGTTCCCCGATTCCGAACCGGAGCCATTTCTTTTCCCCCGGCGGTTGGTTTGATTTTTTTTGCCCCGCCCGCGCAGGATTATCACTCGGCGGAAAACGGCGACCCGGCGGAGGACGCGCGGCAGAGCTACACGCTGCTGGCCGTCGAGGAGAGCCAAGGGCAAACGCTCATGACCTTTGTCAGGCCCTTACAAACTTGCGACGACCAAGATCTCGCCATCACCGTGAGTGGCGCCGCATGTCCGCGAAAGTGAAAATGCTCATATTGCCGCAGTCTACTTCTATCATACGGTGCGGTGCGCGGAGGTGGCTGGAAAATTGGGCGAGTGACGCGCCGGGCGCGTTTGTTGTTTTGCGGCGCGCCGGCTTCCGCGTGGCAACCCGTCGTTTGGTTCCATTGTGCATTTGGTCCGATTGTCTCGCGTCCGGCTCCGGTTTCCCGCGAGCTGCGTCCTCTCCTGTTACGCTTGGCATAAGACGATCTTCGTTGGTACATTCCGTTCCGAGCCGGCGCCGTGGCGACCCGCCTCCTTCTCCTTCCGACGGCGGCAACGGGTTTGGGCGCGGCAAAGGGGCCGCGCGCGGTCACGCCGTGGTTTTCCCGCCACCGGTCTCCTTCCGCGACGTCGAGACGGCTTCTCCCGTTTGGTCTCCCCTGTTTGGAATTTGCCAGGCCCGAGCCGCGAAGCTGATTTATGCGTACGGGACCTCGGACGAGATCGGGTACCACGCGGCTCTCGCCGGTACCAAAGAAGTCAACCTACTCAATTACGTCTCCCGAGCCGCCCCGGCAAACGGAAGCTATATCAACGCCGCCGTGGAAAACGTAGGAATCGTCCCGCCTTTTCCTTCTCTCGGCCAAGTGGCCGGACGCTGCAAATATGCAGCAAAATGAGTGCAATATGATTTTTTTTCTTTCTTCCAGATTACCATCCCTCCGCAGGAGACCTACTACCACTGCAGGGTTATGAAGTTTCCAAACTTGCTCACCAAGCATCATATCATTCAGGTCGCTCAGTTTTAGCCAAATATTTGGGGCGCATCACAAAACATACAGCGCGGAGAACCCCGACGGTCCAAGGTTGAAAGACGAGACTGTCGGCGGCCCTTTCAGGTGGAGCCGGCCGTGGCCAACGCGGACCTGGTGCACCACATGCTGCTCTACCACTGCCCGTCCTCCGTGACGGCGGCCTACGACGGCGAGTGCTACCGGGGCCACGAGGGGGACGGCTGCTTCGAGATCATCGGCGCCTGGGCCGTCGGAGGCCAGGTGGGCTCCCCGCCCTCCCGCGGCCCCTCTCTCCATCGCGCTGACCGGCCCTTCGCCGCCGCAGGTCCTCGATCTTCCGGAAAACACCGGCGTCCCCGTCTGGGGCGGGGACAGCGGCGGCTTTTATCGGCTGGAGATCCATTACAACAATGCCGACAAGGAATCAGGTGCGCCGCTCGGACAACGTGCGCACTTACCATATAGGTGACAAAGTGGTGCGGTGGCCAGGCCGGGGGGGGGGGGGGGTTGGATACCCGGGATTTTTTTAAATACATTTTTTCAGGCCTTCCGACGTACGGCACTTTCACGAAACCCGAGGTCTTGCGAAGAAACCCTTGCGTCAGGAGTCGGCCCAAATCCCGCCTCGCGTTTTGGGTGTCGGTCGGTGGTCTCACGCCGCGCGCGTCTCCGACAGGCAGGACGGACAGTTCCGGCCTGAGGCTGCATTACACGGATCGACTTCGGCAGCACGACGCGGGCGTCCTAACCACGGGCGTGACGCCCATCCGTCACGCCTACTACGACATTCCTCCTGGAGCGACTCGATTCCGCGCCTACGGCGTGTGCAACACCAGCCTCTTTTCTCAGGTTCGTGCATCACGTCGGGCGGAGCTCCCCTCAAGCCGTCGCTACCGCGTTTTTCGCACCATGACATTATAAACGGCGCCAACGAAAATCTCTTGTCACGTAATGGCTGCACCGGAATATAAAACGCAGCTTGTAACGTCATGCAGAAAAATGATACGTGGAGGTTTTTTGAATTGTTTGTATTTCAAACCGCATCGGGCCTTCGACACGGATCGAACCTGCGCATTTAGAAATAGGAGGAGCACCAGCCATATTTTCAGCGGCGCGCTGGATTGTTCAATGCCGCGCCAACACGCCGATTACGTTTACAAGTGGAGCGGGCCCTCCGGTGGCGAGTAAACGAACAGTTCCGATTTAAAATCAACACTTTTCCTTTTGATTCCCGCAGCTAAGCCGCACCGAACCATACGCCGCAGGGTTCAAAGCGCGAGTGGCGGCCCGTAGTCCGAAAGCGACGCTAATTTGCTACTTTGTACCCATCCAGATCATAGACCCGGTGCCGGACTTGCAAGTTTTCGCCGTGATGATGCACACCCACACGGCCGGGAAGCAGGTGCGAGTGGCTCATTTCAGGTAAGCTCGGGAGATGCGCGTCGTCCCCCACGACGCAATCACCATCACCCGACGGTGAACGTGCCCCCTTTTCCCACAGGGGCGGAGAGCGATTAGGCTTCCTGGCCGCGAATCTCAACTATGACTTCAACCTGCAAGAGGTTACCAAATTGGGGAGCGTCAAGACCGTCGAGCCGGTGAGCCCGCCCGCATGTCGATCGAGCCTTCCCAACGGAAGTGCGGTAAACGGCGCGAGGGCCCGAAAGCCGGCCCCGTACGAAAAGATGTCCCCTCCGGAGGAAGTTAACTCCGGGCGAAGCCCCCCGTAGCAAAATATACGGCCGAGCGACTAACGGAACGCCGCCGTCGCGCGCGGAAACGCTTGGGGGTCGCTCGGCCGCTTTTGAACGCGCGCCGTCCGACGGCCTGCAGGGAGACGACATCGTGGTGGAGTGCTCCTACGGCACCTCCGATAGGACGGAGCCCACGCAGGTAGGGACGGCGACAAACGGGCCATGCGTGCCGCCTTGCCAAAGAGCATTTTGGCAGATGGGCCTGGCGACCACCGAGGAGATGTGCCTGGCCTTCCTGCTCTTCTACCCCAAAACGCCCGTGGTGTCGTGCCTCAGCCAGCCCGACGGATCTCAGCTCCGTCTCCGGTGACCACTTGCCGCCGCTCCATTTGTTTTGGCCCGGGGCCGCGACGCGCACTTCCACGCGCGCCCTCTCGCAGGTTCCCGCCGGAGGGCCCCGTCCCCGACCAAAAGGAGATCGAGGAGTACGAGAAAGCCCTGAAGGACTCGCGGCACATTCAGTTCGTGTCGGCCAATGAGGTGAGCGCAAAGCGGGACTCTTCCGCCCCCGTCCGATGGGGAAGTCCGCCCGAGATCTCATTTCCGCCCCCGTCCGATGGGGAAGTCCGCCCGAGATCCCATTTCCGTTTCCGTTCGAAATCGGGGGTCCCCGACCTTTGGGCCGGTCGAGGCTCGAGATGTTTTTTGGACCGGGGGCGGAACATGCCGCCAAAAGAACGGGAGCGCTCGGCTCGCTCGAGTCTCCGGGACGCGTCTGCTTTTGAGGCCCGGAAACGTACGCAAAGTCAATTCCCGATGCTATTCATTTCAATGCAAAACGTCCGTTCCGCGCAAATGAGGACCGATCGCCGCAAAAGCTGTGCGTATGCTAACATCGAGCGAAGGGAAATATCCGGCACGGACGAAAATGCTAACGAGCTAAACGCACGCAAGGCGGCGCCGTATGACACGCCGACATTAGCTAGCGTGTTACCCACGGTCCGATATTACAATCCGCGCTTTAGAGTCCGACAAAAGTCTTTTTTTGTTATGACAAAAATACATTTTCTGTTCAAATTTAGTCGGCGCGTTTTCTAAAATCCCCATTGGACCGGGGCGCCCTTTAACTTGGTGTCGGAATATGACTTCGGTGCTTCCCGTTTGGATCCCTCTCCCCCAGAGCCAGTTGCACGTCAACCCGTACGGCCGCGTACCAAACCTGACGGCTGCCGTACCGTCTATCCGCTGCG
This sequence comes from Hippichthys cyanospilos, assembly GCF_059441005.1. Taxonomy (NCBI): domain Eukaryota; kingdom Metazoa; phylum Chordata; class Actinopteri; order Syngnathiformes; family Syngnathidae; genus Hippichthys; species Hippichthys cyanospilos. Next base: position 289,423 of record NC_142388.1, on the reverse strand, counting down.
AGCACGAGGGCGCCGCGGGCGCCGCATCCCGGACCCGGAATGCGGCGGCGGCCCTGTTGCCGCTGGTCTGGATGGGAACGATGGGCTGACGCCGCCTCACGCTCCCCGCGTGCTCGCAAACGCAATCATCTTTTGTTTTAGGAAAGCCCGTTTTCAACAATAAATAGATTTTCACCATCCAAGTTGTCCTCGATTTTGGCAACAGCGGGTTGGCTCGCCCGCTTTTCGAGCGCCTCGTTGTCAGGCGCGAGTTAAAGCCGCTTAAAGGCGGAAGAGCGAGGGGGAAAAGAAGAATTGAACGCGGGCGTCACGTCGTCCTGGTTCAGTAGCTCTCTCGCACGCCGCCGAGATACTTTCACAAGTTTGGCGATACAGGGTGTGACGGCGTTTCCCGAGGTAACGAATGAAAAACCATTGCAGTAGCGTCATTTTGGGAGCGCCGTTCCAATAGGTGGCGCTTCGGTTTTTTCGTAGTTACACTGTGCCATGGCGATTAGTCGTATTTTTGGAGAGGAAAGACGGATGGACAGGGCGGATATCTGTGCACTTGTTTCTGCACATGTTAGCCCTGACTTTTCCCTCTGTTTTGAGAACGTGTTGTTTGGCTTCATCGATCGCTCGACCATTAAGAATAATAATCAATGTTACCTTATAAATGTCATTATACTCTTTGCTAAATGGCATACCCACAAATGCAAATATGCCTCTCAAAAACCCAAACTCTCTGTCCTAATCAACGAACAATTTAAAAGCAATTAAAATCTGTCGTGTGTACTCTTTTTAACATATTTGTGTTATAGAGTAGTGCAGTTTCTCTTTGAGTTTTTGGTTGTTTTCCCCCGGCGTTATTGTTCTTGTTGTTACTGTTTCTGTATTATACTCAATTATATACTGTTATGTTGATTAATTAAAAAAAAAACAAAAAAACATTGGGGCAGGGCGGAAGTGAGAAAGCCGTCGAACATCGCGCGAGAGAAAATTTGGGCAGAGCGGAAGTGAGAAAGCCGTCGAACGTCGCGCGAGAGAAAATTCGGGCAGGGCGGAAGTGAGAAAGCCGTCCAACATCGCGCGAGAGGAGCCGGGGTTTCAGTACGTACTTCCCACTCCGGGCTCTCGCGCCTACGTCACAGCGTCAAAGATTTCGCCAACCTCGAGAGCGCTCGCTCCCACTCGGCGGATGCGAGGCGGCTGCTATCTTTCGGAAATGTTGTCGTCAGAATGATCCCGCAGCTGGACAGCGGCGATTTCGCTCGTTTTTATACCGTCACGGAGCCGACGAAGCACCGGAAAGGCTACACGGTGTACAAAGTGACCGCGCGGGTGAGTGATCAATCGGGCAACGATGCTACGCAGCTAGCTGGAGCTAAGCTAGTCCAGCTAACGTGGGGCGAACGTCTACGCGCTCCAGGTTTCCGTCGATGTTTTTCGGCTGTCCGTCTGATTGTTTTCCTCGTCAAATTATCCAATGTCGTCTCTTCGCCCGCGGGAGTTCGGGAAACTGGCAAAGCGTTTGCCGTTACGACCGCAAACGCGGCTGACCCGCAGCCCGGCCGGCGGAAACGGCGCAGGGTAGCGATTCGCCACGAAACGCCAATAATCTGGAGAATTTCCAGAATATCGAGGACGGGGGATCGGATCGCTCGGGGCTGTGTCCCACGACGCCGAATGCTTCTCCGTACTGTATCCCTGTCGTGGTACGTGCGGGATTTGTTCGATTTCGAAATGCCTACTACGTGCGTCGGGAATACCGAGCCGTTCCGAAACTACGGGTGACGTAGAGCAGAAATACGACATTTGCGTAGCGCCGAACCGGGAGGAAAAAGTCGTCGCTAATTTACCCAAGTGGAATCCCGAAATAGGAAATCCGCGCCGCGCCGCGCCGCGCCGAAACGTAGCATCTGTCACTTTATTCGGAGTAAATGAGAAACGACGACTTGTCAACCAGACGGAAATAGATCCATTTGTATTTTTAAGCTTGAGCCCTGGCGACGTCGCCCTCGTCGTCCGTCATGTAAGGCGCCCATTGTGCTCGTCATTTGAACGACCGGATCGGGACGCTGACTCCTTTCTCTCCTTTTCTACTTTTCCACAGATCGTTTCTCGGAAGATCCCGGAGGACGTCCGAGAGGTAAGACGTTTCCGATGCGCGGTTTGGACTTTTTCTCTCATTCCAAGGCGCGCACTTGCACTCTTGCCCGGAAGCGCCGCTAATGCATGCGTTCGGCGTGGTGTCAATGAGCGCACCGGCGAGCGTGCTGCGTTTGGCGTCCGCGGTTGGATCTGGACTTTTCTTTGTCCGCCCCCCTCACACGACCTACGCCATCGCCACATATCCAGATCACGGTGTGGAAACGCTACAGCGACTTTCGGAAACTTCACCACAACCTGTGGCAGCTGCACAAGAGCGTTTGCGGCCAGTCGGAACTTTTTCCTCCCTTTGCCAAGGCCAGAGTCTTTGGTAAGTACCCGCCCTCGTTTGACAAAACAAATGAGATCATTTCCTATCAACTTTGGGAAAGTATACCTGCAACGGTTATCCCGTTTAACACAAACAAAAGAAAAAACGCTATTTGAATCCACTTTTCAGTAGCATGCTTTTTGACAGGCTAGCTCGAAACTGGGGGGGGGGGGGGGGGGGGGGGGGGGGTGCATCAAAGGGGCTCGAATTTTGACGCCCCCCCCGCCGTTCAGGTCGCTTCGACGACTCGGTGATCGAAGAGAGGAGGCAGCGGCTGGAGGACCTGCTGCAGTTCTCGGCCAACATTCCGGCTCTGTACGGCAGTCCGCACGTCCGCGACTTCTTCCGGGTGAGACGCCTGCGCCGGGAAGGGCGCCGGCCCAAACTCAAACGTGACGCGCTCGGTCCAGGGAGGCCAAGTCCGCGACGGCTCGGAGCTCATCGGACCGTCCGAGCCCTCGGCCCCGTTTCCGCCCGACGCTTTCTGGGACCTCTCCTCCGACGGTAGGTGCCGTTATTGTTGAAATGTTGAGCCGTTCGTGTTCCGCCAAATCTTCCACCTCATCAAAAAGGCTTGAACGATGTCGTGGCTTGGCAAGAGAGGGACTTGAATGAAGCCCCTCGCCTGCACGCTCTCCCTTGGCGCCGAGTTGCCACAAGGTGGTGCCAAAGCAGCGTTTTTATGTTTTCGAGGCCAGTCGGAATAAGGCACTTGCTGCGTCCAAATGAAGCCCCTCACTTGCACACGCTTCCCTGGCACCGAGTTGCCACAAGGTGGCGCCAGAGCAGTGCTTTTATGTTTTCGAGGCCAGTCCGAATAGGGCACTTACTGCTCGAGCGAGTGAGAATTTCCTGTCGGGCACTTTGATATTTTGCCTGTTGCGCAAAAACACTTTTTTTTTTTTACATACTTTGAGAAGGAAGTCGCTTACATATAGCAGTGGAAATATTTTTTCAGCCGAGTACTCCTTACCCCGCTCCAAAAAAAAAAGTTCTTGAAACAGCCCTGTGCCAGCCATGTCTGATTTATTAAGCTTTGCTACTAAATTTGGAGTGATATGCGCATGAAAGTGAACGGAATGAAGGCATACAATGTTGTGCAAAGGAATCGGTTTGTAGTTTTGCAAGTGAACATCTCAAAGTCCAAGATGGATTTTATCTCCCACAGCGGGCGGCGTGTTTACCCGAAAAAAGATAGAGAATCAGTTGGGCGCTAATAATGAATCGTCCGGTCCATCCTCGTTAGCCTCCGGCTCACCAAGTAAAACGGCAAAGCTCAGAAGGCACGTGGATTCTGACCGCGCTAACCTCGGCATCCGGATTCCTCCTTTAGGTGAAGGGGACCCGGCCGGCGCGGAAGATTTGACGGTCCCGTCCCAGTATGGAGGTAGGTAGGAACCGGCCCGGTCGCGGGTGGGATTCGGCGCCCGTTGCGGCTCTTCAGCCCGGGCCGCGCCCCCCGCAGGCCCGTCCGACGGCGGAGGCCGCTTGAGCTCCCCGGCCGCGGACACGGACCGCCATGGCATGGCCTCGGGCGGCGCCCCCCCGACGCCTTCCCCGCCGGAGCGGGCCGAGGCCGACTACCTGGACGAAGCCGGCGAGCTGATGGGCGCGGCCCGGCGGAAGGAGGACGACGGCGACTACCGGGCGGCCTTCCGCTTCTACCGCGGCGGGGTGGACCTGCTGCTGCGAGGTGTTCAAGGTGGGACTCGGGACGGGCGCGAGCTTGTCCCGGACCCCGGCTTCCTCCCCGCGAGCGAATTTGCGCGTCCCCGCAGGCGAGGCCAGCCCCACGCGGCGAGAGGCGGTCAAGAAGAAGACTGCCGAGTACCTGCTGCGAGCGGAGCGCATATCCGCCCTTTGCGGAGGTCCCGCGCCAACGGTAACGGAAATTTCCTTTCTTTTATTTCTTTGGATGCGGCCGCTTCCCCGGCTGACTGAGCGTTGCGGTTGCAGGCCTCGGGGTCGCAGTGCTGCGCGTCCGCCGGCGGGGGGAGCCGGAGCGGCCTCTCGGACGATCTCCGGGCTTACCGGGTGGTGGGCGTCATCGACAAGGTCGGTGAAAACACTCATCTTTGCAGGCCCGGGGACCGAACGCTCGCAAGAATCGCCGTGAATTCTTTCTTTTTTTTCTCTAGCCTCTGAACCGAGGCAAAGCATTTTTAAATGAAGAAAAAAAAAGAGGCAACGCGCCGTACGGTCCTTGTGTGATTTATGACACTTTGCAACCACATCTGTAATTGCGCTTCGCCATCGTAATGCCCCCAATAAAACACGGAAGATTGCCTTGATCATATAGGGGAGGGAGATGGCGTGCCGTGCGCTTCCGCGTTCCGCGTCGCTTTTGACCGGCGCGGAGGTCCGTTTGGTTTGCCGGTTCCGCCCGCCGGAGAAGCAAGCTCGCCGCTCAGCCGCGAAATGACTTGGCCCCATCCGCGTCGCCCGTCCCGCAAAAGCCGCAAGACAATGTTGACACGGCGCCAGGCGCTCGGAGATGTGCGTGACGCTTCATAGCGGCTTCGCGACGCAAGGCAAACCCCCCCCCCCGCCCCCCTCGTCTCATCCTTGCGCCTTTCACTTTTTAATGGGGACAGAAGAGACAGATGGAGAGAGCGCCCCCCCCCTCTCCCTGATGTTTGTGTCTTAATTATATTAGGGCCCTGGCTAGCGCCACTGCTCTGTTTACGCACATCTCCATTCATATCCATTTAGCCTGCACCTGTTTGGTCCCGGCCAGGGTCACGCGGACCGGCGGGGAGAGAGACCGGCGCACATATGCTGGCCGTCTCCCCGCAGAGGCCGTGATGGTGTCGGGACAGAAAAAGCGCCCAAAATGAAGATATCAGGGAAAGGCGAAATGTACTGGCGCCGCGTGCGCGCGCAGGGAAGCCGCCGACGCAAGGCTGGCTCGGGGCGCCGACACCTGCCGCTGCAAACACAATATGGCCCGTGCGCGCCTTCTCCCCATCTAATAAGGATAAACATTTTGAGGATGCCAAATCTCTACTTGGAAAGCTGCGGAGGTTTTTATGTCTGCTTTTGAGATATGCAGTATGAACAACCTATGAGTGACGGATTGCCAATCGGGCACTGGGCGTACCCCCCGCCCCGCCGAGTTGCGCAAAAATGGGGGAGATGCGCGATAAAATGTTTAGGTTTCAGTTTGTCCAAGGTTGACCGTATTCCCAATTTTGAATGGCAGTAAATGAACCTGACATGGGCTAAATTTGATATCAGCATTTTGAAGGGATAAGACGTTATATATAAATGTGTGAGTGTGTATATACATTTCAGCCTGCCAGTGTTTTTTTTATTCGCTTTTGCTGCGATTTCCCACATGAAAAACTTCGGAAAGCTCGACTTGGGTCGAGGGTCGAAAGGTGCGCCGACGACAGACAAAAGGAATCATTCAAAAATGCAAAAATCCCACCTAGGGTTGCGACCTGTAAGTGCGCGCCTTGGGAAAAATCGACTCCCGCTAATGGCTTTGGTGTAATAGCTTTAAAAGTGTCCGTTTTCTTTCATGGATGAAAAAGTCCATCTCCAATCAAAGGGAGCGACTTGTGACAAGATTGAAATGATAAATGTTCCGTGTGTGCGCGCGCAATAATTGAGTGGGAGCACATTAGTTTGTGCCCATCTGGTGAGCTAATCAGCTAATAATTTTTGCCCTAACGTGCCTCGATCAGTGTTTGCTGGCTGTGACATTGGCAGCGGGCCCCGCCCCGCCCCGCCCCGGCCCGGCCCGGCCCGGCCCGACCCGGACGGCTTCGATCCGCCTTCTAGCGTGGGTTCGCGATGATTCTGCGCCGAGCCATTAATCCCGCTCTTGCATGGCAGGTTCTTTTGGTCACGGAGGAGAGAACGCGGGAGATGTTGGTGGTGAAAGTAAGTATCCCGCGCTTGTGTGCGGGCGCTCGTCCTGACTGCGAGTGTGAAGCGTGGCAGACGCCGGGGAGGGAGGGGGGGGCGCGACCGCCGTAATTGATTCTAATGGGCCCGTCCCCGTCACCTCCTCCGCTCTCAGGTGTGAGACGCGTGCCAGATGTCAACGCCGCCACACGCGACTTGACATAGACGCACGCGCCCGCTCGTACAGAGACAAATCTCGCCGCCAATGTCAACTTGGCGCGGCTGGGTGAAAGTCGCGCAGGTGGCGGCTCCGCGGCTCCGCGGCTTGGGTGACTTTGACTCGGGGCGGGCGCGGCTGCCGTTAGCCGATAATGGCCCGTTTCTCCTTTGCCGCGCTCCCGTCCGCCTCCGCCGCGCCGTCGTGGAAACGGAAGGCCAAGAACGGGGCCGCTTGCGCCCCGGCTGGACTAGCATTTCCCGCCTGGAGTTTGCGCGTTGTCCCCGAGCCCGCTCTCCGGGCACGCCGCGCCGACGGGTCGTACCAAATTGTCCTCAGGTGCGATTGGGTGCGCCAATGTTTGTTGGCCCCGCCATTTGCTCGCAAAGGGCGCGGAAAAATCAAATGGCGCTTTAGTGGCCTCGTTAACAAGCGCTCGTAAGCGCGAAAGACGTTTTGACCCATTTCAAAGTGAATGGACTGCTTTCAGGGATGTCGTCACCCTTTTGGAAGAGTCCGGACGTTAAACCCAGATTCTTAAGTACATTGGGGACATGAATTCCCAGACACTTGAGTAATAAACGGACACTTAAGTGTCTGGACCCTTGAAAAATGGGAAACGGGGTCCCTTGAAAAATGGGAAACGGGGTCCCTTGAAAAATGGGAAACGGGGTCCCTTGAAAAATGGGAAACGGGGGTCCCTTGAAAAGTGGGAAACGGGTCCCTTGAAAAATGGGAAGCCGGGGGGAACGGATGGCTCTCTTACGGCGTCTTTCCCCGTCCGCCAGGCTTTGAGGAAGAGCGGCGAATGCGGGCGAGCCAACAAGAGCGCGGCGGCTCGCTCGGCGCCGCGCGCGGTGCCGCACATGGTGCGGCTGAAGAAGCTGATCGAGACGGAGGACAGCGTCTTCCTCTTGCTGCAGCACGCCGAGGGTAAGCCGGCGACTTTGCGCCCGTGCCCTTGTCCCGCGCAGATGTTGGACGGAGATGGCGGCGCGTCACGGGCCGTTATTCTGATAGCAGGTGGCGCCGCGCTTCATTAGCCGTGCCGACACCCGGGCCCCCTTACATGCCGAACGCTCCCGTCCCGCCCCGCCCCGTCCCGATGAAGTCCGGCCTCGCCTTTTCTTCTACTCGTCTATCTCGTGATCGATTGATTTGAGGAGGTCGCTCGGACCAAACGCTGCGAGCGGTGGGTGGGGCGACGGAAAAAGACGGCAAACGAAAGGGCGAGCCTCGGCCAGCAGGGGGGGCTAAAAGACTGATGGCGACGCTCATCAGAGCAACGATGAGATGATTCGCTCATCTTCCCGGGGGACAAAGTTGAGCGTGTTTCAAAAGCCTTGGCCTTTCTCTACGCTGGCCGCTGCGTCTTCTAATCCGGTGCGCCTTTTACCGCCGGTTTTCGTTTTTGGGGGCTTCGTCTTGATGGAAATCGGTCCGTTTTTACCTCCGCGTTTGTGTCCGTTACGGACGGGTTTTCTACAATTAACATTTTTGAAAACGCCCCGTTTGAAAAGTTTTTGAAGGAAAGGGCCAATGCGCAAAAAAAGAAAAGAAATTGCCATTGTAAAATAAATGCCGCCACAGATTTTAAATCAGCAAAACAATATATTTGAAGGCTTTGGGTGCAATTTGATGAAAAAAAAAAAATCGCTTCCTCGGTCTCGGCATCGAGTCTTTTCATGTAGTCGAGCGGCATTTGTTTTTGACCAAGCATCTTTCTTTCTGGCCATTCATTGAAGGTTCATCCATCCATCCACCTTCTCGCGCTTTTCCCGGGTGGGGCTGCTGCTTATGGACGCCAGGACCGAGTGTCGTTATTTTGTCTGTAGTGTTTTCGCATCCAGCGTCGCTGTTGCCATTTGGCTTTAGCTTTAGGCTAGCCGACCGAATGGCAAAGCTATGCGCCCGTTTCAATCTTTTGTTTAATGTTTAACGGTGGAGTGCGAGGGGGAGTGGCAGGAAGCGGTCTAAAACCATTTATGTTTGGAAATCGTCTATCTTGGGTTCATTTTTTTACATGACAGAAGCCTTCCGTCTGAATAAGGGGCGTTTCCAAAATTGTTTGAGACAGTGCAAGTATTTTTTGGTTGCCCCCCCCAATGCTATGCAGAGCGGTCAGAGCATCGACGAGTACGATTTATTGGCTGACACCTTGCACCTCCTCCTTGGCGCGCAGGCGGAAAGCTGTGGTCCCACATCGGGAAGTACCTGAGGACGTCCAATCCGGACGAGAGCTTGGACATTCCCTTCATCCAGAAGAGCCATACGGCGGGCGCGCGCTCGCCGCCATGCGCGGACGGGGCCGGTCGGGCCGCCGCATCGGATGCCGCGCGCCAGAGCGAGGAGCTCTCCGAGCCGCCCGCCTCTCCCGGCAAAAGCGGAGCCGTGGCCAGGCTTTGCGCGGGAGCGGCGGCCCAGACGGACTCGGGCGCCACCTCCGAGGAGGAGTGCACCAACAGTTATCTGAGCCTCTGCAACGAGTACGAGCGGGAGAAAGTGGAGCCGGGCGCGCTGGGGGACCGGGACGACGGCGGGAGCCGGCGGGACGCTTGCTTTGAGGCGCCCCCCGGGGCCGCCCCGCCGTCGCCGGCCGGCTTTCTCGGCCGCGCCGCGCCCGACGGCCGGGGGCGGGACCCCGGCCACGCGGCGCGCCCCTCGCCGCCCCTCGATGGCCGGTTTTTCCGCATCGACAGCGAAGACGGCGGCGGCGAGGCGACCCGCCCGGATCGGCGGCCGCCGCCCGCCCCCGCCGCGGACGACCTCCCGGCTCGCCGCGACGGACGGCAAAAAGACTCGGACGAGTCCGCGCGGGTCATTTCCTTTCAGGAGGCGGCGGCGGAAGACGAGGGCCGTCCGCCGGACCTCTTGGTCAATCTGCCCGTAACCGGCGGGGTCGCCGACCCGCGGCAAGAGGAATCGGAAAGGGCCCGCGAGGTGGCCGCCTCCCCTCGGAGGTCCGTCAAGCCGGACGTTTTACGGCTCGCCGGCCGGCCGGACGGAGAGCCGGAGCGGCGGCCCCCCACGCCTTGGTCCGTCCTGACCTCCCTCTGGGATGACTACAGCTTGACCTTCGGGCCGCGGGGCGGAGAAAAAACGCCGCCGGAGCCCTCGCGCCAACAGAGCCGGTCGTCCCCGGATGAAGGAGCCGCGGCCCCGCTTCCGGCTCGGGCGGGCGAGAATCCGCGGCGGGGGGCCCCGGGCCCGCGGCCGGACCTATCGGGCCCGTTCCCCGAGCCCGACCGGCCGTCGCCGGCCGCGTCCCGGGCCGGGATTCCCGAGGCCTCCGTCCGGCGCTGGGCCGCCCAGCTGGTGACGGCGCTGGATTGTCTGCACCGAGAGGGCGTCATCTGTCGGGACCTCAACCCCAACAACGTCCTACTGGATCGGCGAGGTGAGATCTTTGTCCTCGTCGCGATTGCCAAAACGCACCACGACAAGTGTTCTGTCAGCGGGTGCCAAGATGGCTATTCGCTCAAGGGAGGGAGAGAGTTAGAGATGGCAGGCTTAAGCTAAGAGAGGGCGAGCGTATCCGCCGTCACTCGGCAAGCAGTCCTCTTGCTAACGTCTCGCTAGCGCGGCCGGCCGTCTCGCGAGCCAAATAAAGACAAGAGAGCGCCTTTTACTAGGTCCCAAATTCCTCCCCATTTTCTTCCGCAATCATCTCTCTCCGCCTCGTTATCAACAAGCGTCTAATTAGCTGAGTGGCTGTTTTAGTCTCCCCCGCGGTAATTATTGTTGGAAAGGGCCCATCCGCAAAGTAGTGCGGCGCATCATTCTGGCTAGCGCCGGCTAATGGCCGCGGCTACCTAATGACACCATTAGTTCTAATGATGGCGTTAACGGGTAGCCGCTAAACAGGAGTAATCGCCGAGGCGGCTCGCTCCAAACGCCCGGCCCGTCGGGGAAGCGTAAAGGAGGAGGCGGCGGCGGCGGCGGCGGCGGCGGCGGCGGCTCAAAGCTACTTGTGCTTTCAGGCCACGTTCTGCTCACCTACTTCTGCAGCCGGAGCGACGTGGAGGAGTCCTGCGACAAGGAGGCCGGCGCCGGCATGTACTGCGCACCAGGTCAGGCCGCCTCGGCCCCTCCTCTTCTGATTTGACACCATTAAACACGCTTGGGCCGGCTCGGCCGTAGACGTCAAGGGTCCGTCTTTCCCGGGCCGGCGGTCATGTAAAGCGCAATTAGAGTTCTGGCAACGTTTGTTATCAGGTAGTAGTGGCGCTCCTGTCATGCGCCGTGCGGATTCGCTATCTATCATTATTTGTCGACGTGATATTCAGACGCTCGGGCTGGTCAAAAAGCTTTTCCGTTTAAATGAGGATTGCCCTATCGCCCTTATTACGCTTTTCTTTTTTCTTCAGTTTGAGACTACCCTGTCACGGGGAAATGTCTGTTGAAGCCGATTGCTGGCAGGCAGGCAGGCCTCAAAGCCTTCCGCTTTCTGCAAGGCTGGCGTTTGGGCCAGCGCAAACGGCGAGTCGTCCGGGAAACGGTTCCCCTGTTCGCTTGTAAGCGTGCGGCGCTCCGCTAAGTGGCGCTGCCAGAGCGCCCGGCGATCGCGTGGCCAGCCCGCGCGGGCCTCCCCTGTGGTCGCCCCCGGCCGGCACGTTCCGGCCCCTCTGGCGCGCCGCTTCAAAGCCGCGCAAAGCGGAGCGCCCGTTCTTCCTTCCTCCGCGACCCCAACCCGAACCCTCTTCACGAAAGCCAAATCGTATCCCGTCCGCCGCCCGAGCGAGCGCAAATCCGGCACCTTTTCTCCCACACTTTTTCATCGTCTTGATCGGTCGCGGACGTGTCATTTCTCACGCGCGCCGGCTTTTGGGAGCGCGTTCAAATGCGTTTTTCCTCACAAGCCCCTTTGAAATGAGCGACCGCTTTTCATCGACAGAAACCACTTCGTATATAAGCGGAATTGTTTTTATTTCAAAACCCTTCGGTTAAAGTAACAGCAGGTATTTGAAACAACGTCAAACGTGTTTCGATTGATCCGAATCGGGGCAAATACTGTCAATGGAAAACCCATACATACAGACACACATATACATTTTTTTAGACAATAATCCCCTCAATTCACAAAAAGCTCGTTTTTTTTTAGACCACGCAGCTTCTGCTTGTCATTTTTTGTTTGTTAAAAAAATACAAATGGCTGCGGACCAGTTCATCGAGTAGTTCAAAACAACGGGGACGAGCGCGGCGCACGCGACGTCTTCGGGGAGGAGAATTGATGAAACAACCCCCAAATAATCATCTGAATAAATCCCTCCTTTTAATACAATAAAAACGGCTTGGATTTGTGGCTTAGGAGCTCTTCTGCCAGCCAAAGATATTTCATTTAAAAACATGTAGTGGATCATCCCCCCAATATCGCTTGAAGACGTGCAGTATTCATCCAAAATGACTCAATCGGGTTCTGTCGTTGGGGGGCGCCCGACACCTTTTTAGCGTCCGCATCTGCCCATAGTTTTTTTGCTTTTTGGGCATCCGCCCATCTTTTTTTTTTTTTTCTTCTGTCTAACGTAAAGCTGCGCGTAACGCAGTCGCGCATTTAATGTATGTGCTTGTCGTTCCAAACAGCGAAGCAAAGTGCGCGTGTGCGCGTGCGCTATCTCGCCCTTGTTATGTATTGCTGTTTATCCAGACAGGGTCAGCTCTATGGCTTCATTCCTGATGACAGATTTATGAGTGTTTGCCAGAGAGCTAGCAGGGGGTCTGCTCTCTCTCTCGCTCTCTTTGTGTGCGTGTGTGTGTGTGTGTGTGTGTGTGTGCGAGAGAGAGAGAAAGGAGAGAAACATGTTTTTAAAAGACACGCTCCAAAACAGGGAGTGGACTGGGAAAAATCCCGCGGCAGTCTATTGGCGTGTTTCTTCTTCACTTGCGCTTATTTACGTTCTCACCATTTTGTCATCGCTAATCAAGAGCAGATGGCAAATGTTTTGATTTGGAATAATTAGGAAAACAAAGCCAAATTAAACAAAAACGAGCGGCGTGTTTGACAAGCAGATGCAAGTTTAATCCCCAAAGTTGTTTTTTTTTTTTTTTTTTTCATTTTTCTATGGAGGCGGAAGCAAGGACAGTTGTCGTGGGTCACACGCGTTTGTCCTCTGGGTTTGGTCGCGCGCAGGTATTTTGATTTTGCAACGCAATCCTCTCGTCGGCGTCTCCGACTTCAATTGGAGTTTTTGCCCAAAATACGTCGCGGTGTCAATTTCTCCCTCGCCGAACGTTGACGCCGTCGCCGCGGCCGATGTTCTACCGAGCTCGCCGCGGCGATTTAACCCGGTGGGATCTGGGAATCCGCGTCCGGCAAAAGGCGCGGCTTCAGCGCACCGGACCTTTGGCCTCCCGCTCAGAAAGGGCGCCGGCCGCCCAAAAAACCTCGGATCGGCGAGATTTTGCGAGAAACCAAACGCTGAGATTTCATCTTTCGACGTGCGGCGCAATCTTACAAACGCCCCGATTGAAATGTCGGCATAAGTCGGCCGGAGCCAAAAACGCGGGGCCCGTCTGGAGCGCGCGCGGAACGCGGCCCGGGGCGCGCGGCCCGGGGCGCGCGCTTAATTCCCGTCCTCGCCCTCCCCTTGTCCGCGCGTGCTACTGACAGAGCGCCGAGCCCAGCCAGCTTCACTGTACTCTCCCCGCAGCTCCTTCCGCATTAATCCATTGTGATGACATCGACCTTGCTCTGAGACGCGGCCGAGCGCCTGTGTGTGCGCGCGCGCGCCTGCGCGTGCGCGCGCCTCCGGCCGGGAGCGGCGCAGGTATCACTAGTCGCTTCAATGACGATCCCCTCTCCTCGGCTGTCAAAACGGCGGTCCCGGGGAGCCCCCAAGACTCGCGAGGGGCCGCGCTAACCTTGGCTGCAAGAGAGCCGCGCCCGCCCGGAGGCCGGGGGTCTTTGCCTCTCGCGGGCCGAGGAGCCCGATCTCCGGGCGGCGGGCGCGGGGTCACCCCCCCCCCGGGCCGCGGGAAGCCATCTGCCGCCGAACCCGGCCTCCGCCTCCGCCGCCGCGCTTCTCCTCTCCTCTCCTCTCCTCTCCTCTCCTCTCCTCTCCTCTCCTCTCCTCTCCTCTCCTCCCGCTAGCGCTTTCCCTCTCTTCCCAGCAAAGTCAAAGGCTGGCCTTTGGGAAGTCATAAAAAGACACATTTGGTCCCCTTCGCTCGCGAACACAAAGCCTTTTTCCGCGCGCGTCTCAAGCGGGAGGGACTTTGCCCGTCGGCCCGCCGGGGTACGAGTGCGCCTTTCGGCCGGATGTCCTCGTTCGAACGACTCGCTCGTCGGGAAGCTCGTGTTGCCGGTGCTTTGAGGGCGGGCGGGAGGACCGGACTTTGACACCTTCCGCTCAGCCCTCGGTCGCCGCCGGACCGGTCGACGCTTGAGATTTTCACGGCGGACCAAGACGCCCGTCGAGGCGGTCATCCACGGGGGCCGTCACGGGAGCCCTCCGCTGGCTTTCACGCACGCGGGCGTCCCAAATACTTTCCGTTCCGTTCCTTGCCGCTTTGCGGGTCCTTGCGCCGAGAAGTCATTAGATCTCCAGCATATCAAGTAGGACTCCGGGCACCGGCCGTTGCAGGCTCGTCACCCGTCTCCCGGCCGGGCTTTCCCCCTTCCCAAAGACCTCGGTTTCTAACCCGTTTACCGGTATTTGGGAGGGGAATCTCGGCGCTGGAGCGACCCAAACGAATCCGAGAGAATCTTTAAAAGCCTTCGCAAAAAGGAAAAATGGCCTTCGGGCTCGAACAATACGAACTCGCGGCGGGAAATGCGGTCGGGGTCCTCCGCTCGGGCGCGTCGCTTGTCATTTGCGGTCAGCGAAGAAGATAGAAAGGAGGCAGCGAGAGAGAGAAAAACGAGAGCGCAAACCGGAGGAAAATGGGGCAATACTGATGATGAAAAAGGCGGCCGCTCTATCCTGTGCTCAACTCGCCGCTTTTCACGTCGCGGAAGGCGACGTTCAAATTGGAGAATGCCGGCAGTTAACGAGTTAACGGCTGTGCCGGTGTCAGTGCTGTTCTAAAAAAAAAAAAAGCCCTCTTAATGGGCCCCGCTATTGTTTTTGTTTAGTGAATGGATGAATCAAAAGAAACAAATGCGACAATGAAAATTGAAAGGGATTCTAATTGAAGGAAAGCGCGAGAAGCTCCTTTTTTTCATCGTATCATTTTTTCGTCTTCCCTTTTTCCCGTTTTCTTTTCGTAACTTGCCGTTTATCTGTTTCCCTCAAATGGAAGCTTCCTGCGCGTCCTCAGCTTCCTTTTTTGTCCGTTAAATGTCCGCCTTCAGAGGTTTTGGAAGTCTTTGTGTTTAAAAAAACAAAAAAGGAAAGGAAAAAGAAGCAAACGTGCTCGTTGAAGACAATTTGAGCAATTTGACCAAGAGAAAGAGAACAAAGGTCGGTCGCGCTATTTGTCCTCGGGCGTTTCTTAATGCGGCCGTTTTGTCTGAGAGTGCGTTTGCTGCGGGAAGGTCGGGTCATGCAGATGGCGTGAAGTTGGGCCACAGACGCTTTCCTCAATTTAACTGCTTTTTTATTATGCAAATGACGCTTTTATGGGACGGGCTCTGCGTGCGTGCGTGCGTGCGTGCGAGCGCAGGCGTGTCAGTGGGCTAAATTGGCCAGCGTTTCAAGATGTCCGCCCGCCCGCCCGCGACACTGCCACCGAGCGAGTGTTTTGAACCTCAAGTGGCGCCGCCGAGCGCTCGGCCCATTTCCTTTCTTCTTTGAAAGCGGGGTATTGCTATTTATTTTTTTCCCTTCCTTTTCAGAGGTGGGAGGCATCGGCGAGGAGACGGCGGCGTGCGATTGGTGGAGTTTGGGCGCCATCCTCTTTGAGCTGCTCACGGGCACGGTGAGTCCAAAAGCGCTTCTTTTCCTTTTTTTTTGTTGCTCCCCTCCCCGGCGGCTCAGGTATTGTGGCTCGTTGATTGGCGTGGGCGCTTTCTGGCCTCGCCAGCTTGCGCCGGGCGCGTCTTGGCCGGCGCCTCCGGCGGCGGCGCGGGAGCGCCAGAGGTGTCGGCGCCACATCCTCGCCCAGCTTGAGCTCCATCTGCCGGGCCGGGGGGTCGGGCCTCGCCGGGCCCCTTTGCCGGCTCCTGGAGCGGCGCCGGCGCCAACCTTACGTCGCCGTTGAAGGTGACGCCCGGGGCGCCTCTCCGAAGGGGGGGCCGCACTCCGTCTTTTCAACACTTGCGATGACTGAAACCCTTTTGATTTTTTTCGATAGTAACAAAGACAAAGTGCGATTTGAAATTTGACTCGCTGCCAGTCGGGGGGGGGGGGGGGGGGGGGCAAGCTCGGTTGCTATGTCGGAGCATCTGCAATCTTTTTTCAATCTTTCAAGTCCAAAATTCCCAAGTAACGTGCACAAATGACTTTTTTATGGGATGTGTACGTAATGAGCTAAGCCGGAGCTTCTCAATGTATTTTTTTGCAAAGGGAAAACAATTTCCGCTCCCCCTCTACTTGCCACAGAACCTTTGAATAGATAATTATCCATTAAAAAAAATGACCTCTACCTAAATCTTTTTGAACATTAGCACAAGTAAAAAATCAAACGTTAACTTTCAAGCCTGTTCCTTGGGGTCATTTGCACCCCCCCCCCCCCCCAACGTTGAGAAGGGGCTTCTCCAAAAAGCAAGAAAAAAGCTTTAGCGTGCCAGTCAAACGGATGGCCCGCAACCAAAGTGCCGACTTCCACGCCACACAATAAAGCAAATGGTAAAGTAGGCGGTAGCGGGCGATCAAAAGACGAGTGGGAACATTTAGCCATACTCACATTCTCAACAAACGACGGAGTAGATGGAGCGCAAGAAACCACCGCCACGTAGCTACCGTAGTGACAAATGCGGCCGTCTTGTTTGTTTGGAATCTTCTTGGATTGACGTATTCTTGAAAGGAGGCGAGAAATCGCGCCTTTCTTTTCGACGTCAGCTTGCGTCTCGCGTGCGCGAGCGAGCTAGCTTGCGTCTCGCGTGCGCGAGCGAGCTAGCTCGCGTCTCGCGTGCGCGAGCGAGCTAGCTTGCGTCTCGCGTGCTGGCTGGCGCGCGCGCACGGACAGAGCGGCGTGCAAAAGGGCCCTTGAATTTTTCATTGTCTGTTAAATGTAAATGGAGCGTAACTGTTTGCCAGGGGGCATCTTTTCTTATCGGCCATCAAGGGCGGCCGTCGACGTCCCAAACACCGATCGGGGGGGGGGGGGGTTAGCTTGCTCTTATTGCGTTTGAGGGCGCTCACCTGGGGAAAAAACACCAGTCGGTCACACAGATGTCTCCTTTGATGATTAGGTCTGGCCAGCGTCCTGGCGCGAGCGAGCGAGCGAGCGAGCGAGCGGCGCAAATGGCGCCTCTTGATCCTCGCGGGATAAGATCTGGCCCGGGGCGCCGGCCACCGACGCAAGTCCCGCAGCACCTAGCAAGGCGGGGGGGGGGGGGGGGCATCGCCGTCGTTTTGCGCGTGTTTTTTTCGGCCCGCGTCGGATGATGATCGCGGGCCCTTATTGTCCATTATTTGAGGCGCGAGGCTTTTGGAAGGCGCTTGGGGGTCTTGCGCTCACGTACTTACTTTTCACATTTGGATTTTGGCCCGAGTGCACTCATCTGCTTTTTTTTTTAAATCCCTTCCGCTCAACCCTTCCAGTCAACTTTTTCATAATTGGAACCATCAAAACGCCGTGTTTTTCTCCGCCGCGTTTTTCTCCGCCGCGTTTTCCATGGGGTCGCGCGCCGTTCCAAGTGGAGCGTCGGCGCTTGTTGTTTCAGGTGCTTTTTTTTTTTTTTTTTCCCCTCGTCTGTTTGCGCTGATGTTATCTCCCCCCCGCAGTCGCTGCTCCGGTGCCATCCGGCGGGAATCGGGCGGCACACGGCGCTCAACGTCCCCGAGTCGGTGTCGGAGGAAGCCAGATCGCTGCTGGAACAGGTAGCGCGTAAACACGGCGGGGGCCGCGTCGGGGGCCGCGTCGGGGGCAGGCCTTTCCCGCCCTGAGCCCGGCCTTCCCGAGACCCGCGCGCATATAGCCCCCCCCCCCTTCAAACCGTCGGGATCGTTTGCGATGGGGCGCGGCGGGCAGAGCGAGGCGGAAAAGGCGCTCCGGGATCGCTACGCAGCGTTGCGGATGAAAAAAAGGTGGGCGGGCGCCCGACCCATTCAACTTTGGAAGTCTCGGTCCTCACGTTCCAGTCGGTTGGCCCGCACCCTTGCTCTTACGCCCTCAAATTCGGGTCGGCCCATACCCCGTTCCCGTTTCGGAAGGTACCCCTGAAGCGCCCCGCTTTTTTTCCATGAGAAGCCACGACAGAAAGCGGGACTAAAACCCAAGGCCGCATTTGGCGAAAGGGACCGTTCTTAAGGGCGGGGGGCGCCCGCCCGCGTTTCTCATTGATTTCGCCCCAATTAGGAATGGCTCATCAACGGTTTTTCCTTTGTTTTTAACGCCACGGCGGCAGCTGCTGCAGTTCAACGCCGGCGAGAGGCTGGGGGCCGGAGCGGCCGGCGCCGAAGACATCAAATCGCACCCCTTCTTCGCCGACGCCGACTGGAGCGCGTAGACGCCGGAAGCGCAGGTAGACGCCAGCGAGCGCCCGGGCGGGAAAGCGGGGCGCGCCGCGGCGGATCCCGGGACTCCTCCGCGTCCTTTTCACGCCGCTCGCGATACGCCCGACGCCGACCTCGCCGGTTCGCCGGGCCGCGTCGAGCCCGGTCGGAAATCGGCGGTCCGAAGGGAAGGCGCTAGCCGGCGAGCTGCAAATAGAGGCCATTTGCAACACGGGGCCGACGGTTTGCCGTAGAAGACCAAGCTTTTTGGCGCTCGGGCCAAAAGAACAATTGCGGACTCCTTAATGACGCGGGCGCGACGGGCGGCCCGGCGGAAGCCGACCCGAGGCGACCCCGCCGACGTCGTTAGCGGCGCCGGCCGCCTCTTCTTCCCGCCGCTCGTTAGCGCGAGCGCCCGGGGCGCGGGGGTCGACCCCGGCGACGAGCGCGAGCCTGTCAATCTCGCCGGGCGGGACGTGCGGGTCCGGGCTACGCGAGCGTGCCGTCTTCACGTCGCTCGCCGCCCGCTCGTCAAAACGCCGGCGCCTACCGCGCGTCCCGGTGCGAGCGTTTCAAAACGAACCAAAAAAAGACGCGCGCTTTCAAATAAGCCTTCTGACGTGACAAAAAAAAAAAATCTCCTAACTTAGTGGCCATGTAAAGGATTCCATTTTTCCTTTGCGTTTTTTCCAATGAAACGCCGACATGTCCGTATGCCATAAACGCTCCCGTTCCCATTCCCAAGCCGAAGCCCCATTTTTTGTCAAAGAAAGCAGCATTTCGGCACCAAAATCCCCAAAGTCTTTTTACTTCCACAAAACGATCTATTTTAAGCTTTTGGGTCGCCATTTGCTTCCAACCATGTGAGTTGCACATTTCTTTGATTCCCTTGATTGGTCCAACCCAATTTGTACAATTGAATGCGAATGTATTTGTACAATTAACAGTTTGAAATGTCGATATGCTTTCAATGCTCCAATTTTGAAGAACGTATCAAGGGATAAAATGAGTTTTTATCAAAGAGTCGCCGTTTTCTAAAATAAACGCAATCTATCTTAAGGTTTTTGGGTGCACGAAAAAGACCATTTAATTTTAACGGGACGATAACTATTCTTTGAAAGTCCGGATGGGTCTCGCCGTCGACCTAAAGAGTCTACGTGTAACTGAGGTATTTTTGGACTCCCCGTCCCCCTTGCCGCAAACCGTCAATCCTATTCTTCGTTTCCGGCTGCCTTTGAATGGCGTTTGACTGATTGTTGTGTTGTCCCTTCTGTTCTGTCCCTCAGCGCGGCTCCATCTAGTGGATGCAAAGCGCAAGCCCTACTGTAGCTTCTACTCCTTGCGCCTTATATTGCCACGCTTCTCCTGTATTCAAAAAGAGGCCCCTCATTTCCCACTGTCTGTGAATAAAGTTCGACTGACCCACCCGCCTTTTGTCGCCATCGTCTTTAGCGCAGCTCCAGCTAGCGGACGCATTACGCGAGCCCGGCCGCCGCCGCCGCCGTAGCTTCTGCTCTATGCGCCGCGCCCCACGGAAGAAAAGATTCGTTGACTGGAGCGGAAAATACCTTTGATTTGTCGGTTTTGGCGAACGGGCTCGGCGCCTTTCTCCCTCCGGTGTGGGTTAGGGTCAAATGTCAAATGCCCCGCGTCGTTTCCACCCTGTGGAAAGCGCGGGGACTAAGCAGCGGCCGCCGCGCGCCGGGCTCGGCGTTTGCTGGCCTTTTTGCACAAGGGGCACCGGCCCGGATTTGAGACGGAGAGGACGCTCCCATCACGCAACGCTTTCGGTGGCGAGCGTCGCTCCCTGGAGCCCGTGGGCCCATTTGACCCCCCCTCCCCCCGGTCCTCCGACTTCCCGGACGGCACGCGCTTTTGCGGCAGCCGAACGGCCTCCCTCGCGCGGCGCCGGTGGCCGACTTTGCTTTTTGTCTTTGACGCTTTGACTTTAGCTCGCAGAGCCCGGCGGGACCCGGCCGGCGCCGAGCCGAAGGGCCGCGGCGGGGGAACCCGGGGCATCTTCCCCGGCTTCCGTCGAGACGCGACGCCTCCTGGTTGCGCGCGCTAGCTCGACGGTCCGGAGGACGGCCGCAGCGAGCGGTTGACCCGGCTCCCTTTCGGAGCCCTTTTCTCCTCCCCGTCAACCCCGGCGGGCGTTTTTTGAAAGCGCCGCCGCCTTTCCCAAACGGTGGATGGAAGGAGACAGGAGGGCGGAGCGCGACTCAACGTCCCGTAAAGCGGACTTCGCCTCGCATTAACCCGGGCCGGGCCGAGCCCCCGGAGCCGAGCCTCGTCCCGGCTCACCTTCCCCGCCGCATCCTATTTCCGGCCCGCCGCTCCGCCGGCGCGTGACTCACCGAACGAGAGAGGCTCGGATGGTAAGGGAGTCGCAACCGGTGGCCAAAAGACGCGTCACTGGTAATAGGACCCCCGAGACCCGAGGTGTCTCTTTTCGTCGGGCCCCGGGCCCCCGTGATCCGTGCGGAAGGGCGCCCGGCTAATGCGGCGTTAGCGAGGAGCCGGCGGCGCGCCCTTCCCCGCGCTGTCTCAACGCTTCGCTCACGCTCGGCCGCGCCTACCTTGCGCCGCTCGCGAGAAGCCCTTCTCGTTAGCCTCTCGTCGTTGCGCGCGGGCCTTTCCGGCCCGTTCCGCGCTCCTGCCTTCTCGCCCGAAAGCCAAGACCGCGCGAGGGAGTCGGCGGCTTTGCCGCGTTTGTTTTCGGAGCCCTTCCCGGCCGGGAAGGTGGCGCCCGGAGCGAGGAGGCCCGGAGCGAGGAAGCTTGCCGCTAATCCGTCTGTCCCTCGGAGGCGGCGCGCGTTCCTCCCGCGGCCAGAGACGACGCCCCCTTCCCCTCCGGCGCCGGCGAAACGGCGAGCGCTCCGCTTGACGCCTCATACGAGTTGACAGGCGACGTCGCCGATCGGAGACGCAGGTGGGGCGGGCGGGGGAACGGGGGGGGGCGTTCTTGAGGGAGCGCCGAGGACGCTCGCCGCGCCGCCGCCTTATGGCGTGGCCCGCAGTCAAACAGATGCCGCGCGCCTTCTTTGAGACCGCTTACATGACTTGTTTATTTATCACATGCTAATCGCGGGCGCAGGTCAGCCCGGCTTTTTTGCCTTTTTAACCCTAAGCCGGCCGCCCGGGGCTTTTTCGCCCCTCTCGCCAAACCCGGGCTGACTCGGAAAGGCTCACCGCGCCATCGGGCGCAGATCCCCAAACGGCTCCCTCAGAACGTTCAGTGGCAACGTTCGGCCCCACGCTGCGCGGCGGGGAAAAAAAGAGGAGCGACATTCGCGCGGGAATTCGGCGCGCCGGTCGGAGGGAAAAAAACTCAGGCGGAGATTGCCGGAAATTGAAGTATTTGCACTCGCCGGCTTCGATATAAATAACGCCCCCGTTTTGCGGCAAAGGAGGCGCGAGACGGGAGCCCCGAGCCGCCGGTTAACAAAAACTAAGTGGAAGGAGAGCGGCTCCCGGCGCTCCGTCTTTTTCTTTTTTGGAGTGTAAGTGATGATATTGTCGGCGCGCCGCCGAGCTCTCCGCGGCTTGAGTGATTTTGCTAAGGCGGCCGCCGCCATATTAGCCCTTTTTCCCCCCATTAAAGCAATTTTGCCGCCCATTGTGCTCCTGAAGAGGACCCGGGAAGTCACTAATGGTGCCTTGCGTCCACACTTGGGCCCGCCGACGTCTGCGGCGCCGTCCTCGCCTGCGGCCCGACTGCCGGGAAAGGCGCGCATTAGCATAGAATGAGACGCATTATCGGCGCCGATTATGCGGCGCTGAGAGGTTTCAGCCCAAAATAAAAGAGCCGGCACCTTTCCTCGCACAATGGCCGCCTAAATGCGTGTTGTCCAACACGCGTGACGCGGCCGCCAACTCTGAAGAATCCGCCGACGCTTTTCAATGGCGCTTTTCATACGCCGCCATTCAAACTGCCGTTCTTTCAAAGTGGCCCCCGCGGCCCCGCGCCTCTGGAGAACCGGAGCGCTCGGCTTGAAAAGTCCCGCTCCGCAAAAGTCTTTTCCGCTCTTCGGCTTTCCTCTTCCTCGCGGATGGCGCGCGGCTTTATTTTCCTCAAACGGCGGCTCTTTGCCACCGAGCGGCAGAATTTTCACCGACCCGGTCGCTTTATGGAAGAGTAACCGCGACGTTCCCGGTTCGGCGTCGACTCGGACGAAACGAACAAAGTCAAATCGGGCCGACCCACCTCGGGGCCCGGACCTCGGGGCCCGGACCTCGGGGCCCGGCCGCCGTCGGCCGCCTTCCGCGTCGCCCGGCGGGGCCGACCTCCGATCCGCAGATTTGCTCCATCTGCCGGCGCTCCCGTCGGACATCTCGGCGAACGCGGCGATCCGTGACAAATTTCCCCCAAAAAAGGAGCGCTTATCCCTCAAACGTGTTATTAAAGACGAGCCCGCCCCGCGCCCGGCCTTTCGCAGGTGGCGGCATAATGCGCAATCAGCCCGATTATAGGCCGCCGCAACGCTGGCCGGACGCCGGCGAGACCCGTCCGGCGACCGGCGCTCCCCGAGCGTTTTCTGGCCGCCGACGGCCGCCTTCCAACGGCGGATGCGAAGGACGCTCAAAAATACGACATTGATGAAACCGATCACGCGAGTCAATGACAATTTCCCTTCGGAAACCTCAGTTAGATGCCAAGGCAAAACCTCGGCGCCTGCCAACAAAGGGAAATGGCGGGCGCAAACCAAAACGCCGAGGAGCCGCACGCGTACCAGGCGGCGCTACGTGACGCGCTGACGTGAGCCCGCGTGTCGACCGCGGTCACGAGACCGACGGACAACCTTATTTTGGGCGCCTTATTATGACCGACGAGATTCTCGCAACTCCTCAACCCTCTCAGTCGGTTCGAGGGCTCAGAGGGATGAAGGTCTCGCTTGCGGAGGGGCCAAATGACAGCCGGACTCGGGGAAGACCCGTCGAGCCGGCGGCCGCGGGTTTGCCCGAGCGGGTCTCCGTTTTCGCCGGTCCTCCGAAGCAGACGGCCTTCACGCGCCATCCCTTCCGTCGTCGCGCCCCGGCGCCGCCGGCTCGTTCGCGGCGCTACCTGCTTGCCCCCCCCCCTTCCTGGCAAAGTCCGGCCCGGCACCGGCGAGCCCAAGTTTTGGCCGAACGGCAAAGGATGGCGGCGGCCGGCGCTTGGCGCGCCGCTCTCCGTTCCTCTCTTGTCGTCGGCGGGCTCCGCCAAGCCTTTTCTCCCGCTTGACGGACTCCCCGTTAGAGAGGGGGCCCCCCCTCCCCGACTCCTCTCGGCACGCCGACCGAGACCGGAGACAGACGCCGCCTCCGGGAAATTCTGCCGCCGTTGGCTCCGCCGTTTCCTTATCCCGTCCAAGATTTTGCCGCAATAAAGTAATCAAGCGGATGGCGGAAGCGGCTCCCGCCGGTGTCTCGATTGCTGCCTAAAAATGGCAGGCCGCCGCCGCAGGCCCAGAGCGCAAAGTGAGCCCCCCCCCCCCTCCCCCCAGCGGGCCCCGGACTCGACTGTGACGGCGGGCCGTCAATCCGGTCCTCGGCGCTGAAGCTCGCTTTATGCCTGACGCCCGAACGGAAATGACGGCAGCGCTCTAATGCGCGCGAGCGACGCCGCGCCGTAACGGGAGCCGGTCGATCGCGGGAGATTCAAAGGATCCGAAGTCTTCCAAGCCGGCGTCGGCACCGGCGAACTTCCCTAGTTGACTTTTTTCCGGACGGTACGCGCTGCGGAAAATGCGGAGGGGCCCGCCTTCGCCGACGCGTGAGAACGCCATGGGCTCCTCCTCGTTTTTAGGCCGCCCGACCCGCCGTCGCAAAAAGCCGACCCGAGCGTTCCTCGGGGATTTTGCGAGGGACGCTTCGCGCGGGCCGATCGCCGGCCGTCTCTTAGTCATCGGATTGCCGCCCTTTGCGTCCGCAGCTCCGTTTACTCTCCGTCCGGCAAAAAGGGAAAGCGCGAGACGCCGCGCGAGCGTCACAAAGCGGCCGGGCGGGATTAGCACGACAGAGAGGGACGGCGCTTCACACGCTAAACGCGGCGTCACCTCGGGCTCACCTCGGCGTCCTTTTACCTCGAGATCTTCTCTGTCCCCGTCCGTCTTTTTCCCAGCCTCGCGCTGGGTCTCGCCAGACGTCCGAAGGGCCCTCCGGTCTCACCTCCGCAGACATTGAACCCCCCCCCCCGCCCGGATAAAAAAGGAGAGCCCCCTCTCTGTCTGCAGGAAACCGCGTGCGAATGCGGAGGGAGAGAAAAGGCTTTTAAGATGGGGGGGCCTCCCATTGATGGTTTAAGGACCGGGTTGCGCGTACTTGAGAAGCGTTCTTCTCTATGGCAGGAGGTGAGACTTGAGAGCCGGGTCGCGCATTAGCATGCGCTTTGTGCTAACGGCGCCGCCTCGAGGTGCGGGTGGGACGCTGGAGCGCTTTTTCGGAGACGGGCGGGATAATCCCGTTCGATTGGCCGCATCCGGTGCGTTTGGGCCACAAGGAGGCTAATATGAAATCAAATGACGTTAACGCGCATTCATTTGTAGTTTTTTTTTGGGGGGGGCGGGTGGCGCAGCGGTTAGCACGTCCGCCTCACAGATCTGGCCCGCGTGGAGTTTGTGTGTTCTCCCCGAGCCCGGCGGCCGGGGCTTATCGGACGTACGCGATTGTCTCCGGGCGCGCGATCGGTCGTTGGTCGTCGGCTGGCAGCCGGTCGACCGGCGCGAGGATGAGCGGCTATGGGAAATGAATGGATTTTTCTTCGTCCGTTTCCATGATTTTGCGGACCCCCCCCCCCCCCTCCCGCGGTCGGCCCACGCGCCGCGGACCCTACTTTGAGGGCCGACCGCCGGCCGAAATAGCATCAAAGATCCCGGAGGCGGCTCCTCCCCGATCCCGACCGTTAGACGCGCCTCGGGAAACTCAACCGACCGTTGGAAATTTGGACCGATGAAAACAAGCGTCCGTCGTCCTTTCCGCGCCCATCCGTATCGAAGCGTTTTTATTCGGTGGCTCTTCGGTATTTTGATCCGTAAGGAAAACGCGAAGCCCGGCTTTATTCAACCGCGCGTTTGCCGCCTCGCCTGTTTGGATGGCAAACAGCCACAAACAGCCACAAACAGCCCCAAACAGCCCCAAACAGCCCCAAACAGCCGGTCGCGTCGCTTTGCAAAAAAGGCCAAAAAACAAAAAAGGCCTTTCCTGTTTGCCGAGCGCTATTTACACAGCACGGGAGGCTTAAGGCTAAGTATGTAAATCTTGCTATCGCACGCGCTCAGTCGCCGGCCGGCCGGCCGGCGCCCCTCGCTAATGACTGCAATGATGACATATGCCCTCGGGGAGGGAAATAATCAGGAAGGAGGCTCCCCTCCGCCGGCCGGCGCCATCCCCGCAAAGCGCCGCATCTTCAATGGCGGCGCTTCAATGGCGGCGGCCGCGCTCGCTCGGCGGTGGCCCGGCCCGCCTTTAAAACGCCGTTCGGGCTCCTCAAGGTGATCCGGCTCGGGAAGGCCTTTCAACTGCCACATCAAACCATCCGGGAACCAAAAAAAAACAAAAGGGAATTCGGTTGGCTTTTTTTCATTTTTTCTCCCCGCGCCGAAATTAAAAATCGTCCTCTAACATCACTTTGTCGCCCCGCGGTAGCAAGGTCGAAACCCCGACTGCGAAAATCATCAAAAACGTGAAACAAAGCTCCCTCCCTCCCTTCCGCCGCGTGGTAAGCGGGCCGCCGATCGAGCCTTTCGTTTGATAAGGGGAGCCGTCGCTAGTGTCGTTCGCGGCGGGCCACGGCCAAAACCCCCGAAACGGCCCCGAAACGGCCCCGAAACGGCCCCGAAACGGCCCCGAAACGGCCCCGAAACGGCCTCGAAGCGGGTTCGGAGCCGTCGCGTACGCGCGAGTGCTAGCCAAGCGGTCCTGGGCGCCGCCATCCGGCCGAATTCCCCGCTTGCCGCGGACAGACTTTGGATCTTGAGGCGGCGAGACGCGGCGAGACGCGGCTCCCTCGGAGGAAACCGAGAGGTGGCGTTTGCCAGACCGGCCATTGTGGTTATTTTCAACGCTGTTTTCAACAGGCCGGGCGACGGACCCATCGCGGTGTCGAATTGACCGCGTTTGGACATACGGCGGGAGGTTCGGGGCGGGCAGCGGTGAAAGTAGCCACGGACAAACGTATTTTGTCTTCTGTTTTCGAGTTTTCGGGCGCTCGAGCGCGCCCCCAAGGGCCCAGGTGCCGGAGGTATTTTGGAAAGGGCCGCCCATAATAGACGGCCACAAAAGGAGGTTCGGAACGCGCTTCCGGCCCCTTTGGTGTAATTGCCGGAGGGGACGGTCGCGGCGAAGGGACCGGGCGGGCCCCCCCCCTCCGCCCCCCCCCCCCCTCGGCCCCCCCCTTTTATTTGGACTCATCTGCATCCGAGCCCTTTGCGCGACAACGCGGTAATTATGACTTTGCCCGCTCGAGACACTAAAGAGAAGCGGCGAAACAAAGCGCGGTAATCAGTTGGGTACGTGGCCCCGTAATTGCGCCCGTGCCGGCGCGGATGCTTTCACGCGGGCCGCGGCGCGGAGAGAGCGACTGTTTGCGTCGGCTCGAGGATCCCGACCCTTCGCAAATGACACGTTTTCCCTGGCCCGGCCCGTCCCTTCCCCGCACATTAGGTGCTTACAAAAGACGGAGCGCTAATGCATCATCTAATTGGCCGAGGCTCCTGCCTCCGCCTCTCCCTCCATCACTCTATTAGCTCCGTAATTACCCGTACGCCTCGGCGAGGCGGGCGGGCGGGCGGGCGGGCGTCCAGATAATGGCCGCCTCAAGGGCCCTTGAGCGCGGCGGAGAGGGGCCGCCGGAACGCCGCCGGCGCTCCCCGACTCCCCCTCGCCGCCCCAAACACAATAGCCCGGCGAAAGGACTTTGCCAAGTTTGGGCTCGGGGGGCCGCACTCTTATCAGATCATGAGCGGAAGAAAGCCTCTTTTTTCTTTTTGGTCGGGGGGCCGGCTCTCGTCGTCCCGACGGGTCCGCTCGCGCCGCCGTTTGGCCCCGCCCGGGCTTTTTCCTCCGATTCGGGGAAAATGGCTGCGGCCGCGGGGGGTAGGGTAGGGGACCCCGCTTCCTCCGGAGCCGCCCGCTTTCTTTCCACCCCCCCGAAATCAGCAAATGGCAAAGGTGTCGATCGGCGTACCCGCCTTTAGAAAAGGGAAGGATGCGCTCAAGCCGCTTAGCTCTTTCGGCGCCGCTTTGGCTTTGGCGCCGGCTCGGGAAGAACACTTGCGCGGCGGTCCGCTTTAATCGGCGCCATCTTCTATCCGGCTCTTTTTCGCATCCTTTCAAAACGGGACGTGGCCGTCGTCCAGTCGTCCGTCTTTAGCCTCTTAATTGAAATCGCATAATCTGCGGCCGAATAGCCCCCGCCCCCCCCGCTCGCATCCCTCCCTAAAGGAAGGCGACAAAGGGCTTCTTAAATCATTCCCCGGCTTTTCGGGCCCGGCATAATATGGATTAGCCCTCGGCGTCCCCCCAGCCGGGACGGCGCTCTCATCCGGCCGGGACGCGCTCTCATCCGCCCTAAAGCGCCCCGGGCAGATTTCGGGACGCTCAGGCTGGCATTATCTCCTTTTAAAATCAGATAAATATATAAATAAAAGAGCTGGCGCTAATGCTAATATGCCCGCTAAGAGGGTCTGAGGCTGCCCATCCCTGGACTTAATCGGGATTTGGGGCCGGCGAGGTATCTTTGCGAGATCGCCCGCCGTCGGGTCCCCGGCCGGGCCGAATTCCTCTCCGGCTCGCTTCGCGCTAATCCGTCGGCCCGCTGATCCGAGCGCGGTCGGCGGCGGCCGGCCAAATAAAACGCCGAAGGAAAGGTGGCGTTTGTCCGCCCGACAAATCCCCGAGCCTTCGGGGGGCCCCGTCCGGAGAGGGAATCCGGCTTTCTGCCGGAGCGCGGACGGGCTCTGCCGCTTTTAATCGCGGCCCGCCCCTTCCCCGGCGGAGAGCCGTAAAATCACTTCAGGTAAATGAGCGATTGCGCTGGAGGACCGCTCGAGTAGGCTTCGCCAGTCCTTCAGCCGCTTCTGTTTGCCAAATGGAGTCGGGAGGATGAGGAGGCTGGAGGGGTCGCCCGGTCGGGGGGGCGCCCGACGCCGTTCCCTACGCGTCCTTGACGAGCGCGGGGGGGGGGGGGGCCGCCGGACCGCCGTCGTCCCTCCAACGCTTTTGCCGCAAGGCGGGGGGGGGGGCCAGCCGTGCCGGGTGAACCGGCCGCAAAAGGCTTCTTTGTTGGACGTCGGTGCCGTTGGCGCGAACGGGGATTTCGCCGCCACGCACGCGCCAAAGCCTTAAATATACAGTATGCCTTCAAATGACGCCACGCGCCTCCTCGGCGCCGTCTGTCCTTGGCGGGCCCTTCTGGGCAGAGGCGGGCCCTTCTCGGCACGTCCGTCGGCATTTTTTTTCCCCCGCCCCCCCCCGGGCGGTCGGTCGGGCAGCGCCTTTTAATGAAGGAGCGGCCCACGTCAAGACGTTGCTTTGTCATGTCTCCAATTAAGGCGGGCAAGCGGGGATCTGTTTTTCCCTCCGCCTCTTAGCGCAAACAAGACATTTGTGACCCATGAGCGAGCAATAAGGACGCCAATAAAGGCTGATTAGCGCCGTCCGTAAGGGCTCCTTGGTAGATCCTTGTCCCGTATTGTTTGGCGCGCAATTCATTAGCTTCAACGGAGGACGCCGGAGCCGCTCCTCACGTCATCCCCGCAGCGCGCTTTCCTGCCCTTGCCGCACTAAATGTTGCGCGATCGCCATTCCCTTATCCGCGGCAATTATTATCGTCCTACTTTTTCCTCCGGGGAGGAAACGCGCGTCGGCGGAACAAACGTAACGTCCGAGTACCAAAAATGAGCAAATACATGGTGACGGTGGCAGATGAATGGAGGGACCCCGCCGTCCTTTTGGAGCCTTTGCCAGGAACGATGACGCGCTCAAGAACCCTAACCCTAACCCTAACCCTATCGAGAAATAAAGGCGGCTAAGCGGCGAGCGAGAGAGGCCGGAATGTTACGTACCCGGGGACGGCGGACTAACGGCAGTCCGAGGGGCCGCGCGAGCGCTTTTGCCTCCCTTCCCCCCGGACTCCTCGTGGCAGCCCGTTTTTGTTGACGCGTCGATTTACCGGCGCGACAGGAAAATAGAGAAACAGTCAATAATCTGTTTCCCCAAATGATTTTAAATCACCTTTCCAAATATTTGCGCGTCCTTTCGGATTTCTCACGGGCGCGCAAACAACGGGCAGGGGGCGGCGGGGGGGCCGAGCGACGGGGGGGCGGCGGGGGGGCCGAGCGGGGGGAGCGACGGAAAAAAGATCAACAAACGGCCGAGGCCGAGCGCAGAAAGGCGACGGTTCGCTAATCCCGACCTGGGCCAACGCTAACATTCGGAAATGTGAAGGACCTCCCCGAATCGAGCAGCGAGCCCCGCCGCGCGGCCGCCTTTTCAATCCGTCGCCGACTCGCAGGACGCCGACGCGCGACGCGCGAGGCGCCGCTTCTCCGAGGCGAGAGCGTGAAGGAGGCGCGCCGGCCGCACCTGGCCCCATCTCCCCAGCCCCTTCCTCGCCCTCCGCCGAACGTACTTCGCCGGCCGCATCTTTGAAGTGGACGCTATTGTTCCTGGAGTGGCGGCGGCGGCGGGGACGAGTGGCGGCGCCCTCCGAAATGGACGCGGGCGCATCTCCTCACACAATGGCGCAAATGGAAAAAAAAGAAAATCCTTGACCGCTTACTCAACGGGAAAGAAAATTAGGCGGGCACAAAGCGCCGGCGCTCCCGTCGACACCCAAAAGGGCGTGAAGCGGAGCGGGCGCTATTATCGGCAATTATTGGAGCCCTTCACGCCCATGCCTAGCGCGGCGCCGGCCTCGGTCGGGAGAGGAGCCGTGGGCGTAGGCTCAAGGTGAGGCCGGACGCAAATCCCGCTGGCTCGCCGGCCCGCTTGCTCAACGGCCGCGCCGGGGCTTCCAGCGAGACGAAGACGAAAAGGGGCGCCATCAGTTGGTCTCCCCATTTTGAGAGGGGGGGGCGGGCCCGCCCCCCTAACCTCTTTCCGCTACGGCTCGGCGGCCCTTTTTTACTTCTTTGCCGCCTCGCCAAAGGGGACGGACGGTAGCTCCGTAGTCCCCATGCGCTGGTAGAATCAAGATGGGAAGCGGCGTATATAAAAAAGAATCCGCGTCATATCATTCCAAGAGCAAGAGCGCAGGCGTTCCCTATCCATTGCGCGTGATCGCTCCGCCCGGCGCACCGCTTCATCCTCTGGCGTCCGCGCGCCAGATGCAAATTCGCACCCGAGACGGAAAACATGGAAATGTTTGCCATTAAAACGGGGGTGGGGGGGGTCAGGGGCGAGCGGGCGAGAGACGCGTGGGCGCTTGGCCGCGACGGCCTAAGCGGAGGTGAGCCAGAGGAGAAACGGCGCCAGGGCAGACGGACGCCAGAAGGAAGCGGGGCCCGCCGACGGAGTCGACAAAAGCGCCCGCGGTAGATAAGGGGAGGAGCCCAACGCCGCAATCCAAGGGGCTTTTTTGCCGCGTTTTGCGATCCATCGAAGCTCCCGAGACCGGTCCCGATGACGACGGGGCGCTCTAAATCGGGACCGGGGCCGGCACGCCACGCCGGAGAGGACCAACCCCCTGTCTGCGTGCTGGCTGTCGGGTGTGTTTTTCTGTCTGAGTGACGTGCGCGCCCTCCCCTCCCGCCGCGCCCCACATCAGCTTTGTGCCGCTCGGGCCTACTTGCCATCGATTTCTTACTTTGCCGTCCACAAAAACGGCATTAAAAATGAACGGCACGTGTGGGTCCAGCGTAAGCCTAAGCCAGAAATACGGAGCAGCTCCAAAATTGCCTCCTCCTATTGGCTTTGAATGAGCCCAGAAAGTTGGGTCAAGTTGACCCAAACCTCATTGGAGCCGCCAAGGCCAAAGATGGCGTCAGTAGTCCGCAGGCCCTTTCTGCAAATGGCTGACAAGCGATAGAACGTTGGCAGTTATTCCGTTTACGTATTCCGTTCCATTTCCTGCAGCTGCGCTTGAATTATTGTGAAATGGGCGAGCGTCGGCCTTTCCAATTGCTCGGCGGCAAAGAAGTCGCTGAAAAAGGTTGCTGACCCCTGCCCTGGATTCTGTTGGAAAAAAACTTTGCGGAAAGCAAAAAAAAAAAAAGAAATGTCGGCCGGCGTTGGGAGAGCGGGGCGCGCGGAAGGGGGCGGGAGCCTTCCGATGAAGGGCGAGAGGTCCGCACTCGTGACAGAGAGCGCTATTGACAGCCCCCCCCCGACAAAACCTTCGCAGTTCAATGGCATCGATCCCCGGCCCGGAGCGGCCCGGCCCGGAGCGGCCCGGCCCGTCGGCCGAAGCCGCCCGCCCGCCCGCCCGCGTCCCGAGACGTCTTTCAAGTTCGTCGGGGAGCGTGCGCGTGGGGCAAAGTGGCCCGGGGGGGGTGGAGGGGCGGCGCGCGGGTGGGCAGAGTCCATGCGCGGCGCGACCTTGGTCAGCGCCGAGGGGACCTACTTTCTCGCCAAGCCAATCAATAAGCTAAACAGGCGCGGGGAGGACGGCTATTTGGAGCATGGGAAGCCAAACTCAAATACTGATAGGTTATCTGTCTGTCCCAGCACCACTTCTGTGCAAATATTGGAGCAGCACATTTTTCACGGTGACTTGCACTTGGATAAAAAAAAAAAAAAAAACCCACAGAAAACGAGAGAGGAGGAGAGCGAGCCGCGGCCAAAGCGTCTGCCGCGGCCCTCTCAAGTCGGGCGCCCCGGCACACGTCGGGCCGAGCGCCGCAAACCCGCGGCCTCGGCGCCGCGCGCCGGAACGGGCCCGCATTTTCGCCGACGCCTACCCGGCCGATATCCGCTCGACTCGGAAGCGTTTTATTTTGAGCGCGAGCGTCGGAAGGAGTTCGCCGCTTCCGTGAAATTCTCGCGCCGACGTTGTACGAGAGGCAAATGAAGACAAAGAGCAAAGTGTGAGCAACGTACGCGTAACGGACCGCGGGCACGAACCGGAAGATCCCTACCACGGGATACCCAGAGTATCGTGCGGGTTATATGACTCGTATGTTCTTCATCCCGACCCTAAACAGTTCCAAATGATATATTTATGCAGTACACGTATTTTGACATTTAGCGTCTGGCGGCGACCGTTCGGAAACAGCGGTTCGGACGAGTGAGGTCGGGGGGCAACGGCGAATGGCGTCCACTTGGCCAAAGCTGCTATGCGGCCCGAGCCGAGCCCAGCTCGTTTGCCGCATCTCGTCACTTTTAAATGTTCTTTACGGCTAAATCGTACTTGAGCGTGCGAGAGGGAGGGAGGGGGGGGGGGGGGGGGGCACGTGGCAAAATGATGTGGCTCCGCGATGGCAGTTGGGTCTGATCAATAATAGATGAGTGACACACGCCAGCGCCTCTGGAGGGACTCCAGACAATACAGGCCGCGCGTGCAAATGTTCCAGCACAACAAGGCCAAAAAAGTGCTACTTGGAAGGGGGCGCGGGGGGGGCGGCCGGGCGAGCGGAAGAGCGCTTTTCCCATCAGGTGTAGCAATCAAAGGCGAGACTTCAAGAGCAGCGGGCCAAAGCGCATTAATAATTGCGCGGGAGCGATCAAAGCGCAACTGTGACATGGAATAAATGAATTAAAGGTGGGGGGGGGGAGGGGGGGCAGAGGGGTAATAATAATAATATCGCCATCTGGATGGAAGAGTTTCCTTTCGCAAATATGTCGACATTTTGTCAGAAGCGGAAAAAGGATTCGACTTCAATGTCATTTGATTGACGGTGGAATCGAACCTTTCCGGGGGGGGGGGGGGGGGGCATCCTGGTGGCGTCCTTTAAAATCGTAAGAGCGTCAAACAAAGCCAAAGCTTTTCCTGTGAATGCAATCGGGAAAACGTATTTAGCCGTTAGTGCCGCGCCGTCGCGTATTTGCCACGCGGGAAAAAGAAGGCGCTTCCCGCCACTCAATGTCTCTGGCGAGACACTGTACGAAAAAACAAATCTAGCCGCGGGTCGGGACGGTCGGATATTTGATGGCGTCGCCATCTCCCGAACCCATCTTCCGTGCGCATTTTGATTTTTCCAGCCCCAAACGCGTAGGCGGACGCGTACGGCGGCGGAGTCGGCGGGAGCCGCACTTTGCCGCAAATGCGGCGGGCGGGCATGCGGCCGGCGCGAGTTGCCCTTGAGCGGTCGCCCGCCCGCCCGCCCGCCCGCCCGCCGCGTGTTCTCGGCCTGATAGCGGGGCCGCGGGAATTACGGACGGGCCGCGAAGCGCGCCGGCCCGCTCCCCCGTCTTCTTGGCCGTCCGGGCCGGCGAAGAAAAGAAACGGGGCGCGCTGCACTGCGCCGCTTAGGAATTAAGGGCGGAAAAAGGGAAAGGGAAGGAAGGCGGGATGAAAGCGGCTTAGACTGCTGCGACAAGCGCGTGGAAGAGAAAGCACAAAAGGAGGGCTGTAAATGGCGGATTCTTGCCGGCTCAAAAGTTATCAAGCGCGGGCTTTGTGCTCAATCCATTTAAGCGAGTCCCCAACACGCCCCCATTGTGCGCCGTCTAATGGCGCAAAAGTCACTTGCGACGCGCCTCCCCTCTTCACGGGGATTACGCCTAAGTGCTTAAGTTGCGCTCCGGCCCGGATTTGCCGGCGGCAAAGAGAGCGAGGCCTGCGGGGGGGGGGGGCGCACCCCTCGCCGCTTCGCCGTCCCCTTCTCGGGATCCCGGTCCGCTACTCCGTTATTCCTCAAATCCAAGACGGGCTCCAGTTCCGCTGTTTTCTTTGTCAATCTCCCCTTCCCCAACTCTGGATATTTTCTCCTGTCCGTGAGTGTTTCAGACATCGCGAGCAGTCGCCGGAGTAGCTCGAAATGCGCTCCGAGCTGTTGTTGCTTTTCCCGGATTTTGCCAGGAACGCCGCCAGGTGAAAACGACGGGATCTTGACGTCGTAGCCCGGCCCGAAGGCTTTTCCGCGGCGCGTGTGTTTTAGTAGACGTTTTGCGGGTGGCCGCGTTTGATTGCGGCGCTCCCCCCGCTCCTTTGTGCGCGCTGACAAAGTGGGGCGAGGCAAAGCGGCCCGCACCTGCCCGTACCGTGGCGCACCTTTGCCTTGGGCACACAAGGCGCCACAATGGCCGGTGAAAAGCCGAAGAAAGGGGCGGCGGCCTGTTCAAACAGCCTGCGCGCGCCCCTCGGAGCCGCCCCCGCCCGCGCTTTTTTTCGTGAGCGCCGTCGCGGCAGTGGCGCAAGGAGCGGCAGCCGGCCGGGGCTGAGAGACGTGCGGCCCGCCGTCGTGTTTACTCAACAGATGCCACGCGCGCCGACTGCCTCGGGTCCATAATTGGAACTCCAAAAGGGACCGGCTGCGAACCGGGTCCCTTTGCGCCACGTCTTTTTTGAGGTCGGATCAAAAATACCCCCCCCCCATGGTTTTTCCTGACTATAAGACGCCCCCGTATATAAGCCGCACCAGCGGAAATCTTTGGCGGGGACGGTGTCTTCACCTCAGCAGGGAAGACCAGACTTCCCTCTCCATAGTCCCTCCGGTCGTCCCCGGGGCCTCCTCCCTGCGGCACCTGCCTGGAAAGCCTCGCCAAGGAGGTTGGCGCACGGGGGGCATCCTAACCAGATGCTCCAGCCACCTCAACTGGCTCTCCAACGCGGAGCAGGGGCGGCTCGACGCCGAGCCCCTCCCGGGTGACCCGGCCCCTCACCCTATCTGTAGGGGGAGCCCTGCGGAGGGAACTCGTTTCGAGCGCTTGTATCCGGGATCGGGTTCTTCGGGCCGATCCGCTCGTCCGTCTCCCGCCGCGTCCTACCCTGACTCCCCAACGAGGCTCCGAGATACTTAAACCTCTACTCCACCTCCTCCCCGACCCGGAGAGGACCGCGGTCTGGGATTTGGAGGTGCGGATCCTCATCCCGGCCGCGAAGCGCCCCAGTGAGAGTCGGAGGTCACGACGCGAGGAGGCCGCCGGCGCCACATCCGCGCCTTCTCCGAGTCAGGCTCGGGCTCAGGCCAACAGCGCTTACACAAGAGCCTATTCGAGAGGCGGCTTCGCTTTGGAAACGGCGGGGTCGAAAAGGACTCAATGGTGGGCCCGAAAGGGACCGAGCGTCAACCCTTTTATGGCGTGGACGGCCCCTGCAAAGAGTCGGGTCACGAATGAGCCGGACGGGCTCCGAAACGGCCGAGAAAAATAAACGAGGCGCGAAGCGAGCCAAGAAATGCTTTTTGGGCAGATCGGCTCGCTCGGCTTGCCCGAGGTGGGCTCGATCGATGCGGGTATTCCCGAAGATCGCTCGGGGACGGGCTTGGCCGGCGGGCCGTTCGGAATGGGCGTTTCTTGTCCAGACCGCCTTGCGACTTTTGTTCTTAGCCCGGGACGGCCTCCCGTTCGGTATGGCGCGGGGGGCGGGGGGGGTCGGCCCGCTCCAGATGCCGAGCGGCTCCTCGCCTTGGCACCGCCGCCCGAGGGCCTAAGAGGTTAATGCGCCCGGGGAGGAAGCCAAGCAGCCAGCTGTTGGCCCCCCCGCGCACGCATTCTCTTCTTTACGCCCCTCCCTCAAAGAAAGAAAAGCCCGGCCAGTAAATTGCGCTGAAAGGGCCAAACATCTGCTGGGAGCCTTTCAGTGCAGCCAAGAGCGTCTTAACTCCTCCTGAGCAACAATATGAGGCCATTTTCAGGGCTTGGACTTAGAAGCAGATAAGAGGAGATAATGGCTGCGTGCGAGCGTGCGTGCGTGCGAGCGAGCGAGCGAGCGCGCAAATGCACCACCGGGAGGTCGGCGCCGAGCTTGTGCGCGCGCGCGCGT
This sequence comes from Hippichthys cyanospilos, assembly GCF_059441005.1. NCBI lineage: Eukaryota > Metazoa > Chordata > Actinopteri > Syngnathiformes > Syngnathidae > Hippichthys > Hippichthys cyanospilos. The sequence continues at coordinate 253,514 of NC_142388.1, read as the reverse complement.
GTGTGTTTGGGGGGGCAAAGGAGAGTGCTTTGCTCAACAATGTCCCCGCATTAGAATGCTAATCTCGATAAAGATGCTTGAACCTGTCGGCTGGCAAACAACTTTTAACCAAGCTAGCGAAGGCACTCTTTCCCTAATGGATGACAATCACCGGGAAAAAAAAATACAAACTTGTTTTTAAAATACCCAATTTTCTGCACTATGAGGCGCGCGGGACTATGAGGCCCACCTTCCATCAATGGCCTAAATGAAATGTGTTTTCACATATACAGTAAGGCGCATAGAATAGAAGCCACAATAGCGGCTGGGCTTGCCGTACGCATCCACTGGACGGAGCTGCGCTAAAGGGAATGGCCAAACAATCGGAGAATTCATCCGTTTCTTCCAAATCGCAAAAAAATCGGAAAAAATACATTTCTACTGAAATGCGGAGGTAAAAGTTGAAAAAGTTGTTGTCCCCCGTTGAAGGGAAAAGCCGCACCGCGTAAGGCGCAGCGATGATGAGGCGCGGCGATTATGAGGCGCACCGTCGGCTTGGGAGAAAGTTCCGGGCTTTTAGCCCCGAAAATACGCTTGTAAGCCGCGATCCAATTCGATCGCGAGACGCTCCCACGATTCCCGGCCTGTTAACAAAAAGACAGTATTGTTGGATTTTCCTTTGAAGGCGTCGATAACGTCGACGCTATTTATAAGCGCGGCTAAATCCAAAGAGGCAGGCGCTGCTATTGTTACATCAAGCCGCACGCTCTGGTCATGTAGCGCGCAAATGAGAAGTAGCGACAGCTGAGCCGCCGCCGCCGCCGCCGGGTCTGGCCGGCTAACATGGCGCCCTCGCAAGAGCCCTTTGACACGCCGCCGTTTAACAGCTTCCAGCGTCTTTTAACAAGGGGGAACTCCGGGCGGTCACGCCCGATGCGAGCGCGGGCTTCTGAACGAGCGAGACCGCTTTTTAAGGGCAAAGTCATCGGCCGAAGAAGCCGGGCTCGGCTTCCGTCTTCCCACCGCCCGCGCGGGCCGCCGTAGCCACAGTTTGTTTCCCGCGAGGGTCGGACTCAAGGGCGTCGGCGGTCTTTCTGGACAGAAAGGCTGGCTGGAGCCAGAAAGGCCGGCGGGAGGGCGCGACGTGACGCCGGGAGCCGAGAGGCCGGGCTCCGTATTGGAGGCGCCCTCTTACGTGTCGGCGGGGATCGAAAAATCCCGGGGTCTTCGGGCCGTTTCGGGCGACTCGAAATCCCGCCGTCAGACCTCGACGCTCAATTTCGGCATTATTTTTCGCTGGATTTCTTGAGCGCGCTTTCATTGGCCACTTTATATTTAACGACGGCCCGGAAGAAAGGCTTTTTTTTCCCCGACCGGGGAACGGCCCGTGGCGTTTGGCGAGGCCACGCTGGTCTTTTTTTTTTTGGACGCTATCTGCTTGGCACCTCTTCAATTCTCCATTGACGCGCGTAGCACAAAAGTCCCCGTTTGGCAGGAATTCCCCCCGCGAGGGCCAGACGGCGTACGGCGGGTCCCTGGCGCCCGGGCCGGAACCAGGATGCGCCGGGACGATTGTGTCAGCGCTCGCCGGCCGCTCCGTTTCCTTACAGGTGATCTCCTCAATGGGCAATGACAGATATACGTTTCCTGCTATTTTCCACCGCTTGCGGGAGGGCGTCGCAAAAACAAGGGGCCGGGGGGGGGCGTGCGGGAGGTGGGCGGCTGATGAGGCAACATTGAGGAAGCCTCTCTCGATTTCTGACGCCTTTGATGAACTCTGGTGGCCGGGGGGGTCACGGGCGGCGTGCGGCAGGATGGCCGAGGCGGCCCGGGACCATCACGGGGTCGAATTTCCGAGAGCCGCCTCGCGGGCTAACGCTAAAAGGCGAGCTAGCGCGACGTGGCCAAATAATATTTGAGCGGTGAACTTTCCCCGGGCCCTCCCTACTTTTGGGCGGCGACGCCTATCCACGCTTCTATCCACGCTTCTATCCACGCTTCTATCCACGCTTCTATCCACGCTCCCCGCGACGGCCGATCGGGGCCCAAAGGATATGAGCTCTTGGAAAATGCCCCCCCCCGCCCGCCCCCCTCCCCACTCAAGTTGTGTTTTGAAACACGTCTGTCGGTCAGCAGCCGTTTGGCCTCCTTTTGTTTAGCGACGGCGGCAGGGGTCATCTCTTGTCCGGCCGCCAGGAAACATCTTTACCGCCGACTTTGAGTCACGCCCCCCCCCCCCCGCGTTACTCTGAAAATAGCGCGAGTGGCTGTTCCTCGAGATTAGCGTTGAAGTTAGCGGCTAAATATAAGGTCTTTTTTCTATATATAAAGCGCTTCCTGTCATCGACGCGGCAGCTGGGCCGCTAACAACGTGACAGGTGAAATCCGCGGGGGCGGGACGCCGAGCTTTTATTTGGGGCCGCCGCCGCCGCCTCGGCGACGCGAGCGCCGCCCCGCCCGGCTAGCGAAGCTAAGCTAGCGCCCGGACGCGTGGGCGGGAAGCGGCGAGGTCAGCCGCGCGCCGGCTTCTTTCTCACTTCATAAATCAGAGGCGCCGGAAGCGCTTCCCCGGCTTCAAAGGCCCTTTGTTCGGCGTTTGAGGTTATCGGCGGGCCAGCGCCGATCGGGCCGCTTCGCGCCGCCCGATAAGACGCGGCGGCGGCGAAAGCGGCCCGTTTTGTCGGGCCCTTTGTTTGGCTTCCCGTCTGCGGGCCGTCGACCCCGTCCGCCGGCTCGGCTTCGCCTTCGGCTCGCCTCCGATCGATTGAAAATTTGGTATGGCGATTTACGGCGGAAGACATGAGCGGACGGACTTTTTGCGGCAAAAGTTGAGATGGAATTTTTCACCGTACGGCTCACCGTGCGGCTCACTTGAGGAAAACAAAGGCAAAATCCCGTCCAGGCGCTTTGAGCGCGATGGGGCCGCGTGACTTTAGCCGAGGTCACCCTCACGCTTGTTGTACGCGAGCAAGGAGCGCCCCCGAGCAGGGGGGGATGCGGCTCGCTAATCACTAACGCGCCGGCTATCGCTAGCTAGCCCGGCAGCCATGCGTGATCTCCAGCCAACCTTGCCGGCGGGCCTCTTTTGTCTGCGCGCGCTTGGCTCCGTCCTCTCTGTTATTGAGCGGATCGGGGGGGGGGGGGGGGATCGATGGCCAAATCACCGGGGGTGTTCTCGGGACGGTGACCCAAAGCCCCGAGCCGGCGCCGGGGCCCCTCCCCTCTTCAAAGGCGCGAGCGGAGGGGACGAGGAACCCCCCCCCCCCCCCCCCCTCTTGGGGACTCGCGCCTTTGAAAGCGGCGAGCGGCCGGCCGTCGGCCACGCGACGAGGAATCGCCCTCGGTTATCGGCGCCGCCCTCTCATCTCCTCGCGGAAAACCGTCGGCCGCATTGATATCCGCGCGCGGTTAAAAGCCGCGCCGCGCCCCGCCCACCCCGTTCCCGCTCAATGGCATCAGCTGGCAGCGAGCGATGGCCCGGGAAGCGGAAGGGGGCCTCATCGACGCGCGGGAATGTCAGAGTGGCGCCCGTTCCTTCAAAGGGCCCGAAGTCCCCGGCGCGAGCGTCCCCCCGCCCTTCGACGGGGATCGCGGCCAGGGAAGGGGCCTCGACCTCGGCGCCCTCGGATCGCGGCCGGCCCGCGAGCCGCCTCTCAACGGGGAGGAAGGGGATGCTGTCCGATTGGCTCCAGGGCGCCCGTCCCAAATTGCGGGGTTACGGCCCGCAAACGGACCCCGAGACCATTCGCTCGCCTAAACCGTCCCAACGACCCGAATTCGTATTCAATAGACGAACAAGGTTTGAAACGGACGGACGCCATGGAAAAAAAAGGAGGAGTCTGAAGTCCTTTTCAAGTTAGATAATACATAGCACGATTTTACCGGCGCGGCCAGCTCTAGCGCACGCAAAAACGGACGTTCCCTCCCCAAAGAAAGGACGCGGCCGTCGTTTCGGGCTCCAATTCTTCTATTTTCCTCGTTACGACGTTAGCGCCGCGCGTGGCAAAACGGCATCGATGGATTTTCTCGCGCTCGCATCGGCCCTCCCCGTCTTCTCTAACCGATCGGCCGGAGGCAGCCCCACTTTTTCCTCCGGCTTTTTGCGATATTCCTGCTCGCGGCCTCGGACGCGGGTTCGGTCCGCCGCCTTCTTTTGTCGCGGACGGTAGCGAGCCCTCGCCGGCAAAGAGGTCGCCCCGCGGCCAGCTTCTCCGGGAGAGGCGCCGGGGACCCCCCCCCCCCTCCCTTTGTGAGCGACGGGGGAAAGCATAGCCGGCGGTAAAGCGAGCCGCCGACCTCCGCCGCCGAGGTCCGAAGCCCCGCACCTCGCCGCCGTCTCCGACCTTCGGCAAATCTGGCGGGTTTCGCGGGGCAACGTGAGACGAGACCGCCGGCCGCCCCCGCCCGCCGCGTTCTCCCGCTAATATTCGGTTTCGTCCGTCCCCGGGACAAAAGCGGCGAGGAAGCCGCCGGGAGAACACTAGCTTCTTGTTGTCCCCGCGGCGGTAACATGAACTCCTCGCAAGACTTGCGCTGTCATCCCGCTCTGAACGCCTCTTTTATTCGGCAGGCGGGGCGACGCGCGGGTCACGGCCCCCCGGACCGACGGCGCGGGTACATCCGACCTCCCTCGGGGGCGACCGGCTCCCTCGCCAGAGAGTTGGGTGTCCCCCGCGCCGCCGCCGCCGCCGCCGCCGCCGCCGCTCAAAACTCGCACTCAAAGACTTTTTTCCGTGTTTTTCCGTTTTTTCTCCCGCGTCCGAAGCAACAATAAGAAAACCGTCACGCCGCCTCCTTCTTAGCGAGGATACGTTCCAGAAACGCCAGCGCGGCCCTTCCCGGTGGTTTTGATCAAATAGTTACGATAGCGTTAAGCGCCATGGTCGGCCGTGCCATTTGCAGGGTGCTTAACGGCCCCCGAGGGCCCGAAGCGCGGCGGCCGCGGCTTCCGGATCTCCCGTGAAAAAAGGTGCGCTCTTCGACGCGAGCGGAGCGCGTCCTTCCCCGCGCGTTTGCCGCGCGTTTGTACGTTGGCGGAAATGATCAGAAGGAAATCAAGGAAGCGGAAGAAGAACCTTTTCACCGAATAAAAGAGTGCGGACGCACCCGTCGGCTGAGCGCTGCCTTCTTTTTCATCCCTGTTGACAAACCCGACTTTGTCGCAGGTTGACCTCGGCGAGCGAGCGTTTTTTTCCCGCCCGTTAAGTGAGCCAATAAATGTGCCGTAAAAGCGGCGGGAGGCGAGCGGCGCATAGTGTCGCGGCGTCAAACGCCGGCGCCCCGGCCGTGAATCTCTCCGGCGCTCCGTCGCCCCCCCCCTCCCACTTCGCGCCTCCCCTCCTCCGAGAGAATGGCAGCCATAGATGTATAATTCACCGCACTCGCTTTGGCTTTTTTGCGGCAAAGCGCGATGACAGCCGAGTTGGCGCAGCCTCAGCCACCTGTTCAGTGGGGATGGGGATGGGGATGGGGGGGGGGGGGGGGGCTCCATTGACTTTTCACCCCCCCCCACGTGTTGAAGGCGCGTCAACCCGGAGGACGCCGAGGCCCAGACCCTTTTGCCTTGTCGGCCGACCTCAGCGTTTGCCGATGTTTGGCTCCAAAATGTCCGCTCTGAATTTTTTGGCCCTTTCCCCCAAATCAGGCTCACGTCTCCCAAATTCAAACGAATTCCCTCGGCCGCATCCACGGCGGTTTGAAAATCCCCGCGCTTGGGTCGTTTTTCACTGGAAGAAGAAGAGCGGGTTGCGGTCCGCCGGCGTAGCGTAACGGCGGCCTTTTCAAGGCCCCGCCCAGATAAGCGTTAGCCAAAGGGCGCCTTCCCGGCTCTCTCCGTTCTTTTGCCGTCCCTCGGAGGAAAAGGCGCGCGATTTTTCGGTTTTCCTTTTGACTCGTTTGCCGGCGCCCGGTCCCTCGGAAGCCGACGGACGGCGTCTTTCCGTCTCGGGAAGGGGCGGAGCCGGACGCCCCGCAGTCGTTCCCGCCGCTTGAAATCGCCCCGGTCGCCGCGCCGTGGCTCCTCGCTTCCCTCGCTTTGTCGAGGGAAAGAGGGCCACGCGCGCACGCGCACCTTAATCTCCTCATTTTCATTTCTTTTAGCAGGCGGGATTAGAATGATTTTATTTAAAAGTGTCAGCTTGAGCTCACGGATTGAGAAATCTGGATTTCATAGGGATTACAATTACGCACGCACGCGCGCGCGCGCGCGCGCGCACGGCCTTTTTCTCTCAGGCCGCTCACTAATGACCCGCTTGAGCAACAAACGCAGTTTATCCTCAAATTGGGAGACGGTTGCCGCACTCTTGGGATCGTGGCGGCACCAAAGGAGCGAGCGCGAGCGGTAGCCCCCAAGGCCCGGATCCGGACCCGGACGGCGCCGGACGCTCACTTTGGAGCCCGAGAAAAACTTTCCGCGCTGAAGCTGAGCTCTGCCAAAAGAAATAAAAAAAAAAAAACATACTATACATGGTCATTTTTTGTGTGTGACAAAAAACACGGTATGCATAGTTGTTTTCATGCCAAAAAAGTGAAACGTAACCCGAGTGTACGTGATCGATTTTGTGGAAAAAATACCTTACTAAATATGCTCGTTTTTAGTGAGAAAAAAAAAAAACACCTCACATGGTCAACAAACTCAACGCGTCGTTGTTTTTCCCATCTTCCAATGCATGGTCAATTATGTGTAAAAAAAAAAACACCTTAGTATATATGCTAGTTTTTTACACACCATAAAAAAACCTTACTGTACATGATTTTTTTTTGTGTGTGGAAAAAATGCCTTACTATACATGGTCGTTTTGTTGTAAGAAAAAAAAGCCTTACAATATGTGGTCTCTTTTTAAAAAAAAAAAAAAAAGCCTTATTATACATGGTCAATCGTACGCAATAAAAAGCCTTATTTCAGACTGTCGGCTTTTTTGTTTAAAGCCTTACTGTACATGTTTTTTTAAGCCTTACTATACTTTTTTGTTGTCGTTTTATTTTTAGACTGTCCTATTTTGTGGAAAAAAAGCCTTACAACAGACTGTCATTTTTGGGGAAAGAAAAGCCTCACTATACATGGTCTTTTTTGTGTGAAAAATAGCCATACTGTGGCCTGTCGTTTTTTTATAATAAAAAAAAGCCTTACTATAGACTGTTATTTTGCCATTAAAAAAAGCCTTATTATAGAATGTTTTCTTTTTTGCGAAAAAAAGCCTTACTATCAACTGTTTTTTGTGATAAAAAAAGCCTTACTGTAGACTGTCTTCTTTTTTGCGAAAAAAAGCCTTACTATAGATACTATACTGTCGTTTTTTGGAAAAAAAGCCTTACTATACATGGTCGGTTTTTTTTGCGAAAAACAGCCATTCTATAGCCTGTCGTTTTTTTGTGAAAAAAAGCCTTATTATGGACTGTCTGGGTTTTTTTGTGAAAAAAAAGCCTTACTATAGCCTGTTGTTTTTTTTTTTTAAATTAAAGCCTTACTGTAGACTGTCTTCTTTTTTGCGAAAAAGAAGCCTTACTATAGATACTATACTGTCGTTTTTTGGAAAAAAAAGCCTTACTATACATGGTTGTTTTTTTTTTTTGCGAAAAACAGCCATTCTATAGCCTGTCGTTTTTTTGTGAAAAAAAGCCTTATTATGGACTGTCGGGGTTTTTTGTGAAAAAAAAAGCCTTACTATAGTCTGTTGGTTTTTTTTGAAAAAAAAAAAAAAAAAGCCTTACTGTAGACTGTCTTCTTTTTTGCGAAAAAAAGCCTTACTATAGCTTGTCGTTTTTTGTGAAAAAAAGCCTTATTATAGACTGTCTGGGTTTTTTTGTGAAAAAAAAAGCCTTACTATAGCCTGTTTTTTTTTTTTTAATTAAAGCCTTACTGTAGACTGTCTTCTTTTTTGCGAAAAAAGCCTTACTATAGATACTATACTGTCGTTTTTTGGGAAAAAAAAAGCCTTACTATACATGGTTGTTTTTTTTGCGAAAAACAGCCATTCTATAGCCTGTCGTTTTTTTGTGAAAAAAAGCCTTATTATGGACTGTCGGGGTTTTTTGTGAAAAAAAAAGCATTATAGCCTGTTGGTTTTTTTGGGAAAAAAAATACTTACTGTAGACTGTCTTCTTTTTTGCAAAAAAAAAAAAGCCTTACTATAGATACTATACTGTCGTTTTTTGGGAAAAAAAGCCTTAATATACATGGTCGTTTTTTTTCCGAAAAACAGCCATTCTATAGCCTGTCGTTTTTTTGTGAAAAAAAGCCTTATTATGGACTGTCGGGGTTTTTTGTGAAAAAAAAGCCTTACTATAGCCTGTTGGTTTTTTTTGAAAAAAAAAGCCTTACTGTAGACTGTCTTCTTTTTTGCGAAAAAGAAGCCTTACTATAGCCTGTCGTTTTTTTGTGAAAAAAAGCCTTATTATAGACTGTCTGGGTTTTTTTGTGAAAAAAAAGCCTGTTGGGTTTTTTTTTTTTTAAAAAAAGCCTTATTATAGACTGTCGGGGTTTTTTTGTGAAAAAAAAAGCCTTACTATAGCCTGTTGTTTTTTTTTTAAATTAAAGCCTTACTGTAGACTGTCTTCTTTTTTGCGAAAAAGAAACCTCACTATAGCCTGTCGTTTTTTTTGTGAAAAAAGCCTTATTATAGACTGTCTGGGTTTTTTTGTGAAAAAAAAGCCTTACTATAGCCTGTCGTTTTTTTGTGAAAACAAAGCCTTATTATAGACTGTCGGGGTTTTTTGTGAAAAAAAAGCCTTACTATAGCCTGTCGTTTTTTTGTGAAAGAAAGCCTTACTATAGCCTGTCGTTTTTTTGTGAAAGAAAGCCTTATCATAGACTGTCTGGGTTTTTTGTGGAAAAAAAAAGCCTTACTATAGCCCGTCGTTTTTTTTTTAAATTAAAGCCTTAATATAGACTGTCTGGGTTTTTTTGTGAAAAAAAAAAGCCTTACTATAGCCTGTGGTTTTTTGCGGAAACAAAGCCTTACTACGCATGGCCTTTTGGGGCGAGGGCCGCCCTGTTCACCTACCTTTCTTTTGCGTGGAAAACGTGTCAAAAGAAAGAAGTCACTTTCCTTTATTGATCGTAAGCATGTGTAAAAAGGCCGAGGCGAAGCAGGCGTCAAGCCGTTCCGGTATCGGAAGTTGGCGCTCGGACTGGCGTCCGTGTGAGGACAAAGGCGGGCGACGGAGCGCGGCGGGAGCCGGCCAAGCTCCGCGGGCCCTTCCGTCGGCGGCCCCTCTGGGACCTCGGAGCCGAGCCGAGGGTCCGGCCGTTCCCTTCCGGGGCCCGTTCCCTTCCGGGGCCCGTTCCCTTCCGGGGGCCGTTCCCTTCCGGGGCCCGTTCCCTTCCTCGTTTGCCCGGCCTTTCCTTTCCTTTCCTTTTTAGATCAAGAGAAAGGGCCGGCGGGGGCCTTCTTTCTCCTGCGTTGACCTTTCCTTCAATGACCCCTTTGGACAGCCGTGCGCCATCGCAGCGGAAGGCCGCTTTTTTGTTTTCAACCCCAATCCCTCCCAAAAACGGCGAGAGGCCGTCAAAGCAACACGTAGCCGCACGCGAAGCTAAACGCCGGCGAGCGCAAAGGAGCGCGGAAGGTCGTCGCCATGCCTTGGGGTTCCTTTTTTGTCGCCGGGAGAGCCTTTTGTCGCCTTCCTGCCGCCGGGCCATCCGCGCGGCCCGTAGCGCTCATCCCCTTCTCCCAACGGGAAGTTATCGAAGAGACGGAGGAAGGGAGGGGGCGGGGGGCGGCGGCACCGCAGGGCAGGATGTTATGGTTTATTCAGCCCCGGAGCGGACAAGGTGCGCCTTGCCCTCAGCGCCGGCCGGCGCGCCCGCCCTTTAGAGCGGGGGAAGTCTTTGAACGCCTCCCTCCCTCCGTCCGCTGGGCTTTGCCAAAGGAGCCGGCGCGCCGTTGGAAATGTTGCCGCCGGATGCAAGAAAGAGGACGCGCCTCTGCATGACGATTCCAGGTGCGGCGCCAGCTCACCGGGAAAAAAAAAAAACGGCGCTTTGCAAGGGCGCTTTCGCTTGCCGCGTAGCATCGGGCGGCGTCCGGACCGCGGGCGCCGTACCCGTACGGGAGGGATAGCCGCCGAACTAAAAGGGCCGCGCCACGCGTGGGGCCGGCCGGGCCGCTTTGCCCTCAAAGCGCTCGAAAGGCCAACCCGGGCTTTTCCGCAACGCGTCCATCGCCGCGGGACCATCGGGAAAGCTCCCGCGACGGCCGCTTTCCTTTGTCGAGAAAGGCATCCGTTTCCTCCAACCTTGCGGCTAGCATTGCTGACCGCGCCACAAACTTACGCGCGTGGGTAGAATGTTTTTTTTTTCTCCCGAGCGCGGCGCCGCCCCCTTTCCCAAAACTCCTTTGTCCTTTCGCTGGATGAAGTTTGCCAAAACGGAGCCGCTTTTTCCACGTCGATAGCCCCGTCCGTCCCCGGCCCCCGAAAAGGCTCCGGAGCCCGAAGCCGCAGCAAATACATCTTAGAATTCGTCACGGGGTTCCAAATACGTTCCGGAAAGGATTCCAAAAGCGATCGAACAAAGTCCGCTCCCGACCCCGAGTGCGGCGGTCCACGACGCCGACGCGCTTCTTTCGTCGGCCTTGAGATGCGCGGGGACCGACCTTCAGAGGTCATTTGATTTGTACGCGGTTGACATTTCCGGTGATCCGGCGTCTGACGCCGCAGCCCCGAGTGTTTTCACGCCAATACGGTAGCCGTAGCCGGTGTTTTCCTTTCTGTCGGCGGAGAAGAAGAAAAGCCGTAGACCGCGCTCAACTCGGCTTCCGTATTCGCGGCTTATGAAAAACGGTCCGAACGAGTAGACGACGCGGCGGTCGTCTCGGGGTCGGGCGCCGACAAGGTGGCCTTTGCCACCCCGCCTTTCCTTTCCTAACTCACTGGACGGGGTCGCGTGATGAAGAGTGAGACGTTCCGGACCGGAGGCAGGGCTGGAATTGAAAAAAATAAAGGGGGGGGGGGGGGGGGGGCCGAGCACACAGGTAGGTGCCTAATTGGACAGACACTGGTTGCCATATTCCCTATAGGAAGACTCTCGCACCAA